>NW_026712868.1:0-73906 GCF_030625045.1 Achroia grisella | reverse complement strand
AAGCTATGGGAGATTTAGTTTTTGGAAAAATTTTGGGATATTTTCAATCGCGTTTTTGCTGCACATGGCAACCCCGTAGCTAAACGCCACCTACTGACATGGGTAAGTCCCAGTAAGAAGATTTGCCAGGGCTAAAAATTTTCCCCGATTTTGGGTTAAATTTGGAGAAAAGTCCCATAAAGTGGGAAAAATTTTTTTCGACATTTTAAATGAAAAAGTCTTGTTGGTCTACCAAAAATCGTCCCCTGAAGGGGTTTAGGTGGATTTTGTCAGAATTTGCTGGCAACACCCATACATCATGGGACAAATTTTGAAATTGAGGTCTAGCTTTAAAAACTGAAATTGATAGGGTACCTACGAGTGTGCTAGCTCAACGCACTGTGCGGCGTCGGATAGCCGAAGGACCCGGCCCCTAGGGAAAATTATGAAATTTTAGAAATCCAAGATGGCGGCAGAGATAGGGGAGTTTTGCTTTTCGGAGAAAATTTGGGATATTTTTAAATGTAGTTTCAGGACACTTGGCAACCCCGCAGCGAGTCGACTTCTATGGAGAGATGATGTGTCTCCACACAAAGTATTACCTGGTATAAAAATTTTCCCCGATTTTAGGGTAATTTTTGAGATAGGTCCTAAAAAGTGGGAAATTTTTTTTTCGACTTTTCAAACAAGAGAATGATGAAAATCTGTCAAAAGTCATCCCCTTAAGGATTTTTGGTGGTTTTTGTCAAAATTATCTGGCAACACCTCAGATCAGTTTTCTTAGGGAATAGTACAGGAAGAAGTCACCGAGGCTCTACATAATGTATGGACGAAATGTTTCTGTTACTAGGGTGAATACGTCAAAAGTATTAAGAAGTAAAAATCCAAAATGGCGGCAGAGATAAGGGAGTTTTGCTTTTCGGAGAAAATTTGGGATATTTTTAAATGTAGTTTTAGGACACTTGCCAACCCCACAGCCAGTCGACTTCTATGGAGAGATGATGTGTCTCAACACAAAGTATTACCTGGTATAAAAATTTTCCCCAATTTTAGGGTAATTTTTGAGATAAGTCCTAAAAAGTGGGACAATAATTTTTGGATATTTCAAACAAAAGAATGATGAAAATCTGTCAAAAACAATCCCCCTATTGATTTTAGGTGGTTTTTGTCAGAATTATCTGGCAACACCTTACATCAATTTTCTTAGAGAATAGTACTAGAAGGAGTCACCGAGGCTCTGTACAATGTATGAACGAAATGTTTCTGTCACTAGGGTGAATATGTCAAAAGTATTAAAAAGTAAAAATCTAAGATGGCGGCCGAGTTGGGGTACTTAATTTATGTTGACATTTTTAGGGACTTTTTAAAATTCAATTTTGGGGTACCATTTATCCCTGCAGCGAGTTGACTTCTATAGAGCAATGGAAACTCTCGGTGGAAAATTTTACCTGGTCTAAAAATTTTCCCCGATTTTGGTGTAATTTCGGAGAATGGTAAAAAAACGTGGGAAAATTTTTTTTCATTAAGTTGAACAAAACAGTAATGAGCGTTGGTCCAAAATCATCCCCCAAAGGGTCCTAGGTGATTTTTGTCAAAATCATCTGGCAGCACCATACATCGATTTTCATAGTAAACCGTACTAAGGAACTAGAGGTGTAACCTGGGCTCTGTACAATGTATATATATGAAGTGTTTCTGTCACCAAAATGTATGTGTTAAAAGTATTTAAAAAGGAAAAATCCAAGATGGCGGCCGAATTAGGATACTTTATTTATTATGACAATTTTAAGGTCTTTTTAGTAAATTCAGTTTTGTGGCACCTATCAACCCTGCAGCGAACTGACTTCTATTGAGGAATAGAAACTCTCGGTGCGAAGTATTAACTAATTTTCATAGTAAACAGTACTAAGGAACTACTAGAAGGAGTCACCTTACATCTGTACAATGTATGGATAAAATGTTTCTGTCACCAAAGTGGATAAGTTAAAAGTATTTAAAAAAGGAAAAATCCAAGGTGGCGGCCGAGTTTGAGTATTTTATCTCTGATGATAAATTTACCTGGTTTCCCTGCAGCGAGTCGACCTTTATTGAGCCGTGGTAGATTTCGGTTCGAAATATTACCTAGGTTACAAATGTTCCCCGATTTTTGGGTAATTTTGCAAACCCAAAATGTGGGATTTTTTTTTCGACAAGCTATATATAAGAGCAACGGAGATCTATAATAAATATCATCTTAATAGTTTTATGCGATTTTTTGTAAAATTAGGTGGCAACACCATGCATCGATTTTCGTAAAAAGTAATATTACTAAGGACCCACTAGAAGGACCGTGTCTCTGTACAATATATGGACGATACGATACGATTTTCGATATTTCAAACAAAATAATGATGGATATCTGTCAAAAATCATCCCCTTATGGGTTTTTCGTGGTTTTTGTCACAATTATTTGGCAACACCTCAGATCAGTTTTCTTAGGGAATAGTACAAGAAGAAGTCACCGAGGCTCTACATAGTGTATGGACGAAATGTTTCTGTTACTAGGGTGAATACGTCAAAAGTATTAAGAAGTAAAAATCCAAAATGGCGGCAGAGATAGGGGAGTTTTGCTTTTCGGAGAAAATTTGGGATATTTTTAAATGTAGTTTTAGGACACTTGCCAACCCCACAGCCAGTCGACTTCTATGGAGAGATGATGTGTCTCAACACAAAGTATTACCTGGTATAAAAATTTTCCCTGATTTTAGGGTAATTTTTGAGATAGGTCCTAAAAAGTAGAAAAATATTTTTTGGACATTTCAAACAAAAGAATGATGAAAATCTGTCAAAAACAATCCCCCTATTGATTTTAGGTGTTTTTTGTCAGAATTATCTGGCAACACCTTACATCAGTTTTCTTAGAGAATAGTACTAGAAGGAGTCACTGAGGCTCTATACAATGTATGAACGAAATGTTTCTGTCACTAGGGTGAATACGTCAAAAGTATTATTAAAAAGTAAAAATCTAAGATGGCGGCCGAGTTAGGGTACTTAATATATGTTGACAATTTTAGGGACTTTTTAAAATTCAATTTTGGGGTACCATTAATCCTTGCAGCGAGTGGACTTTTATGGAGCAGTGGGAACTCTCGATGGGGAATATAACCTGGTCTAAAAAAATTCCCCGATTTTGGGGTAGTTTCGGAGAAAAATTAAAATACGTGGGAATTTTTTTTTCCTTAAGTTGAACAAAACAGTTATGAGCGTTGGTCAAAATCATCCCCCAAAGGGTCCTAGGTGGTTTTTGTCAAAATCTTCTGGCAACACCCATACACCAACATAAGAGTGACGGGGATCTATAATAAATCTCATCTTAATAGTTTCATGCGATTACTTTGTAAAATTAGGTGGCAACACCAAGCATACATTTCTGTATACTAATACAGAAAGGTAGGTAATGTGAGGTTTTGTATTGTGACCATTGCAATAAAATAAAAATAAATTAAAGCCACAGGTCGAAATGGTATACAGAAAGGTAGGTTAAGTTAGGTATGGTATTGCGACTCTTACAGTAGAAATTATGGCCTCAGAATAATATAGTAAACAAAAAGGTAGGTTAGGTTAGGTTTCGTATTATGATCTCTACATTAAAAACTTTGACCCCAGATTAATATAATATACAGAAAGGTAGGTTAGGTTAGGTTTTGTATTGTGACCATTACAATACAAAGTTTCGTCACAGGATAGTACACGTGAAACAAAAATTCACTGTTACAATAGGAAGTCATCTAATCGTATCAAAACAGACAACTCTACTTGCCAACCAAGTCTATTCGAAAAGAAAACCGTCTTCACAAAATAAGTTTAGTGACGTTTTAAAACTCATTTTTGGGGTACTATTTTATTCCTTACAGCAAGTTACTTCTATGGAGCAAAGACGTGAAGTATTATATATGTAGGCTACAAATTTTCCCCGATTTTTGGGTAATTTTGCAAACCTTAAATGTGGGAAATTATTTTTCGACATTTAAACATAAAAGTGACGGGGATCTATAATAAATCTTATCTTAATAGTTTCATGCGATTACTTTGTAAAATTAGGTGGCAACACCAAGCATAATAGTAGAAAGTAATATTTACTAAGGACCGACTAAAAGGACCGTGTCTCTGTACAATATATGGACGAAATATATCTGTCGTCATGTAATATATATGTCAGAAGTAACAAAATGGAAAAATCTAAGATGGCCGCCGAGGTTGACTTTGAACAAAATTTGGAAGATATTTTATTTTGGTACATGGTTACCATGCAGCGAGTCCTCTTTTATGGGATGGCAATGAATCTCAGTATTGCCAGCGCTAAAAACTTTCCCCGATTTTAATATTTATGATATTTTAATTAAAAGAGTGTTGAGTGGTTATTATTTATCATAGGTCCTTTACCTACGATAAATAATAACTAAAACTTTTATCAAAATTATTTGGAAAACTTTACTATGAAAACCGATGTAAGTTGTTACAACGGTTTTCATAGTAAACTATTAGAAGAAGTTGACAATGTATGGACGAAATGGTTTTGTCACCCGGGTAGCTAAACCAAAATAAAAAAAAATAAAAAGTCGATATGGTATATAGAAAGGTAGGTTAGGTTAGGTTTTGTATTGCGACTCTTACAGTAGAAATTATGGCCTCAGAATAATATAGTAAACAAAAAGGTAGGTTAGGTTAGGTTTTGTATTATGATCTCTACATTAGAAACTGTGAACCCAAATTAATATAGTATACAGAAAGGTAGGTAATGTGAGGTTTTGTATTGTGCCTATTGCAATAAAAATTAAAGCCACAGGTCGAAATGGTATACTGAAAGGTACGTTAGGTTAGGATTTCTATTGCGACTCTTACAGTAGAAATTATGCCCTCAGAATAATATAGTAAACAAAAAGGTAGGTTAATCTCTACATTAAAAACTTTGACCCCAGACTAATATAGTATACAGAAAGGTAGGTTAGGTTAGGTTTTGTATTGTGAACATTACAACACAAAGTTTCGCCACAGGATGAAACAAAAATTCACTGTTACAATAGGAAGTCACCTAATCGTATCAAAAGAGACAACTCTACTTGCCAACCAAGTCTATTCGAAAAGAAAACCGTCTTCACAAAAAAAATCAACGACTTCGCCTCGCGGGCCTCTTGAGGCCCGCGCACACACGCACCCTCTAGTTTTTTAATAAATTCCTATCATCCCTATTGAATGGTAGTTTCAATTGGAACCCTCAATAGCAGCTTTTTGACCTCACGGTACCTATTTGTTCATTGGTCGTCTTCGAGCCGAACGTGTTAACCAAGTTCAAGGTGGTACCAGTTCAACTCCTAAGTCGCAGTGGATTGCTGTGGAAAGGAGTTCCCTTGACTCAAGTGCAGCAAGTAGTACGAGCAGTCGGCGGTTCTACGGTGGCGCCACCTACCGGACGTCGGCGGAACTAATTGCGGACGGCGCGCGAGCAGTCGTCAGGAGAAGAGTCAAGGGCGGAGGAAAGTATTACGTCACAGTGCCATCAGTGTGTGAGTGGAATGTGAAGTGAAACCGTGAGTACATTTAAATTATTAAAAATTCAATGATAGGCGAAATTGAACCTTATATCAAGCGAAGAGAAGAAACATAAAAAATAAATAGCTGTTTAATAAGCTGAACTAATTTCAACCTTATTTGCAAGAGATCAAAAACTTTGAATATTTAAGTGTCTATTTGGGACTTGTAATATTTTCATATAGTTTTAATAGTTATTAAGTGTAGTTTTAGACTTAGAATTGTAAGCGAAAAAACGAAGGTACGGGGAACCTATGCCCAATTTTCCCTAGGTTTCTCAAACACTTAGAAAAATTTTGAAAATTTTTAACTTACAAAATTTCTCATATATATTTATTAGATTATCTATTATACCTACAATAATACAAAGTAAATATTAATGCCATTTACATATAAGTAGCAGTAAAATAGTACAAACTTTTACTTTGAATAAAAATAGTTTTTCTTTTATATTTTTTTTTATTTTATTATTGAATAGTAAACTTAGTGGTAAATAAAAAACATGGATCCGTTATTTAATATACAAAATGATATCAATTTAAGATTGAATAAATATAGAACTAATTTTAAAAAGAGTCCGAAGGAACGTATTACACAAGAATATTTAGATAGTAGATTACAAGCATTAGAAGAGTTATGGTTAGAATTTAAGGAGGGCCATAAAGAAATATTAAAAATAGCTGCTCCTGGTAAATTAAATAGTCATGAGTATGTAACAGAACAATTGTTTGATAAATCAGAAGAGTTGTATTTCGATTATAAATGTGAATTGTTAAAGTTGTTAAAAAGTTTTGAAAATAAAAATAGTAGTAGTGTCAATGTATCCAATGATGTTGTAAATGTTAAGTCGAGCCATGTTAAATTACCCCGCATCATTATTGGTAGTTTCTCAGGAAAATACACAGAATGGCCAACATTTAGAGATTTATTTATTTCGATGATTCATAATAATGACTCATTAGATAAAGTTCAGAAGTTACACTATTTAAAAGGATATTTAACGGGTGAGGCGGAACAACTTGTTCGACATATTCAAGTATCAGAATGTAACTATGATCTTTGTTGGAAACAATTAGAAGAACGTTATAATAACAAGAAGTACTTGTCTCATTGTATATTAAAAAGACTACTTAGTCAAAAAAATGCGTCCTAGATGACTCTCATCTAGTTTTTTAAAGGAATTACTAGATACATCGTCGGAGTGTTTGAGTGCCTTGTCTAATATTGGTATTAACGTAAGCTCATGGGATATAATTGTCATTCATGTATTAACTTTAAAACTTGACCCTGAATCCCGTAAACAGTGGGAGCTTAACGTCACTAGTAATACTAATTCCGATTCGTTGCCTACATTTAATCAATTTAAAGAATTTTTAACTAGTAGATATAGAGCACTAGAGTTTGTAGAACCACACAATAAGAAATTTGAGAATAGATGTTCACTTAATAATCCTGTAAAAACAAAGGCACTACATGTTACAAATGTTACAAATATAGCTTGTGAATTTTGTTCAGGCAATCATAAATTGTGTTTTTGTAAACAGTTTGCTTCTGAGAGTTATAACAAAAGACATGAATTTGTAGTTAATCAACGTATTTGTTTCAACTGTTTAGGGAGTAACCATTCGGTAAAATTTTGTCGAAAGCCCATTAGTTGTAGAATATGCAAGAGACGTCACCACTCTCTTCTCCATCCTCAAGCAGGGTCGTCAACCGTTAATCAAGGTAGCATAGTACAAACGGTTGATGCGATTCCTTCTACGAGTCAGGAAATTGGTAATGCTTCGAGTGGACCAATTGTCTCTTGTTTTAGTCAAAATAAAGTTAGTACAATATTATTAGCTACTGCTTCAGTTAATATTAAAACAAGAACCGGGGAGTATAAGATGGTTCGAGCCTTGATTGATCAGGGATCACAAGCTTCTTTTATTTCGGAATCCATAGTGCAGGTGTTCGGTTTAAAAAGATTCCTACAAAAGGAACAATATCTGGAATTGGAGGTAAAAGTTCAGTTGTTTCAAAATATATTGTCATGCTAAAGTTAAAATCAACAACAGATCCATCCTTTACAATGGACGTAAAGGCTTATGTTTTAAAGCAAATTACTTCATACTTACCTGAGTCACGTGTGTCTATTGGCGATTGGGATGAATTCAAGAACATTAGCTTAGCAGATCCGCATTATGATACACCTAATAAAATAGACGTATTATTAGGGGCTGAAGTGTACAGTCAGATTATTAAAGATGGAGTAATAAAGAGTTTTGCGGGATCTCCAGTTGCCCAATGTACTTCACTAGGATGGATTTTGTCTGGTCCCATTAATTCTGTAAGTCCTGGTAAACAAAGAATTGTTAATGTTGTTATGCATACTCACGTCCAAGAAGATGACGCGTTGAAACGTTTCTGGGAGATTGAAATGGCGGATAATTGCTGTAAGAAAATATTAACACTAGATGAACAAAAGTGCGAAGACATTTTTGTTGCAACTACAAAAAGAGATTCTGATGGTAAATATATTGTTAAGTTACCATTTCGTACGGATGATCCTCCTTGTAAAGGCGGTAATTCCAGAGAAATAGCTATCAAGCGTTTTTATAATTTAGAGAAAAAATTAGCAAAGGATAACAAGCTTAAGAATGAATATACTAAAGTGATAAATGAATATTTGTCTATGAACCATATGAAATTAATAAAACAGCCAGATTATAAAGCAAATGAGTCAGTTTACTTACCTCATCATGCCGTGGTACGTGAAGATAAGTCTACCACCAAAACAAGAGTTGTGTTCGATGCATCCTGCAAAAATGAAAACGGTATATCATTAAATGATACATTATTAGTAGGACCTACGATACAAGGCGAGTTACGTCACCTTATTATGCGCTGGAGAAGCTATCCCGTATGTTTAACTGCGGACATAATTAAAATGTATAGAATGATTAAAATAGCAGAAGAAGATAATGATTATCAACGAATTATATGGAGAGAGAATATAAATGATGAAATAAAAGACTACAAATTATTAACTGTCACCTTCGGAACATCATCAGCTCCCTTTTTAGCAGTCAGAGCACTTAATCAGGTGGCTTATGATGAAGGAGAAAGGTATCCTTTGGCTGCAGCACGGGTTGCTAAAAAGTTCTATATGGATGATTTAATGACCGGAGGAGAAACAGTACAGGAATGTTTACAAATATATCATGAAATGAATGAACTATTAATGAAAGCGGGATTTAAATTACAAAAATGGAATAGCAATAAAGATGAAATTATGGAGGTAATACAAAATGATAAAGAGAGAGAAGGAAGAGAAAAGGAGATTAGTAATACAGATACAAAAATAGAAAATATAGAAATAAAAACAGATAATACTATTAACATATTAGGACTTACCTGGAATAGA
Source organism: Achroia grisella (assembly GCF_030625045.1). Lineage (NCBI taxonomy): Eukaryota > Metazoa > Arthropoda > Insecta > Lepidoptera > Pyralidae > Achroia > Achroia grisella. Next base: position 64,953 of record NW_026712868.1, on the reverse strand, counting down.
AACCGCGATGAATTCCAATATTCAGTGAAGTTGCCGCCGCTGTCCGCACCTGTAACTAAAAGAAAAATATTGTCAGATGTAGCTAGGTTATATGACCCGATGGGTTGGATAGCACCTAGTGTAGTAATAGCTAAAGTAATGATACAGAAACTCTGGTTGGCCGGTTTAGAATGGGATGAAGAAGCACCTAAAGAGTTAATAAAAGAATGGCTTACTTACCGTTCAGAACTGCCACAACTTACTGCATATAAAATTCCCCGATGGATGTACACTAAGAATGATAATGTCAGCGTTGAATTGCATGGCTTTAGCGATGCATCTCAAATAGCATACGCAGCTGTGGTATATGCTCGAATTATAGATTCGAGTGGAGTAGTACACGTGTCATTAGTTAGTTCAAGGAGCCGAGTAGCTCCTATAAAACAAATTAGTATACCACGCTTAGAACTCTGCGGTGCAGTATTGTTAGCAAAATTACTAGTAGAAGTTGCAGATATATTAGTTGTTCCAATAACAAACGTAAAGGCATGGACCGATTCCACGGTAGTATTGGCTTGGTTGAGTAAGCACCCGAGTAGTTGGAAGACCTTCGTAGCGAACAGGGTATCGGAGATATTAACAGTTTTAGATTCCTCTCATTGGTATCACGTGTCATCCAAACAAAACCCTGCGGATTGTGCCTCTCGAGGATTGAGTCCATCGCTTCTTATCGCCCATGATCTTTGGAATTCCGGTCCTGAATTTTTATGGAATAAAGATATAGAATATTCTAAATTAAAATGCAATGAAACTCATTTGGAAGAAACTGTAAAGGTACATCATATAACTATAGAGAATTTTATTGTAGATAAATATTCGGATCTTACAAAAGCTTATTAAAATTATAGCATGGTGTAGACGTATTATTACAAAACAAAGGATTTTAGCAGAGAATGGACAATTAAATTATTTAAACAAATGGGAACTGGATGAAGCATTAATGTGTTGTATTAAATTGTGTCAACAAAGAGAATTTTCACAGGAAATATTAGAACTGAAAAAATATGGACAAATTAAAATAAAGACAAGCAAAATAACTAATTTAAGCCCATTTATTGATAAAGATAGTGTAATTAGAGTTGGAGGGAGAATTCAGCAGTCACTGGAAAATAATAATGTAAAGAATCCTATTTTACTACCTCATAATTCGCACTTAACACACCTTATTGTAGCCAATGCTCACAAAAAAAACGCTGCATGGTGGTCCACAACTAATGCAGAATTACTTACGTACAGCTTATTGGATTATCAGAGCAAAAAATGTAGTTAAACAGTACGTACGCAAATGCATAACATGTATAAGGCATAAGGCAAGAACACAAACTCCATTTATGGGTAACTTACCTTCTGTTCGAGTTACTCCTGCACGTGCATTTTTATGTAGCGGAGTCGATTATGCGGGTCCGATAAATTTAAGAACATCAAAAGGTCGAGGTCATAAATCGTACAAAGGATATATATGTTTGTTTGTGTGTATGGTGACAAGGGCAGTCCATCTTGAGGTAGTGAGTGACTTGTCAACTAAAGGTTTTATTGATGCATTTAAACGGTTTGTATCGCGTCGTGGTTATTGTTCTGAGCTATGGAGCGATAATGGATCAAATTTTGTAGGTGCTTCTAAAGAATTAAAAGGTTTATTTAATGTAGAAAATTCGTCGATGTCCAAGGAAATAGCTGAAATTTTAGCTACAGATGGTACTTCATGGAAGTTTATACCTCCTAGGACACCTAATTTTGCTGGTTTATGGGAGGCAGGGATCAAGTCCACAAAATTCCACGTAAAACGCGTGATTGGGGACGCTACTTTAACATTTGAGGAAATGTCTACACTTCTGTGCCAAGTGGAGGCATGTTTGAATTCGCGCCCAATTTCAATAATGAGTAATAATCTAGAGGAACCATTACCATTAACTCCGGGACATTTTTTAATAGGAGAACCTCTAGTAAATGTTCCTTCACCAAATTATGAAAACTTAAATATTAGTTCATTAAAAAGATGGCAATTGGTTCAACGAATGCTACAACACTTCTGGCGTAGATGGTCCAATGAGTATTTGTCACATTGTATGCAAAGATATAAGTGGACACATCAAATTCCCGAACCTCAAATTGGCGATGTTGTCTTGATTAAAGAGGATGATTTGCCTCCAACTAAATGGCTTTTGGGTAAAATTGTCGCAAAACATACTGGAGCTGATAATATTACGCGTGTAGTTACATTAAAATGTAAAAATTCTCAGATCAAACGCCCTGTTTATAAAGTATGTATATTGCCAGTTACTGATGATAATAGTAAGGTGTAAAATGATTTGTTATTTACATATATAAATACTTGATACATGTTTAACCTACTAGATGTATTGTTTTAGATGAATTTAAGTGAAGGACTTTGTTTTCGTTTATTGTTTTATTTATACAGTCTACTATGGAGTTAGTCATAATTGTATATTATAGAATTTGTTTGAAAAATGTATTTAGGTTTATAAATATAACTTTTAATGGTTCAATTTATTTTGTGCTTAGGTTATTCATGGTGGGCGGTTGTGTTGTTTATAATAAGATTGTTAAGGCCATGGTGTCCTTGGTGGGCGGTATGTTTAAGATAGATACGAATGTGTAATATTAGTTCACTCCATGCAAACTAGATGGCGCCACAGGTAAATGTAGATGGCGCTATTAAGATTTTTTTTGTTTTAATGACCTCCCTATAGTAATATTTTTTAATAAATTCCTATCATCCCTATTGAATGGTAGTTTCAATTGGAACCCTCAATAGCAGCTTTTTGACCTCACGGTACCTATTTGTTCAATTATTTGTATAAAAACTTTTGCACTTTTTATTTACTATATTTATTAAACACAATGAACGAGACTTATGAATATGAATAATACGAATCTATGCCTTGCTTATGTGTGAATGTAAAGGATTTTTCTATAATAATGTGGGGTAATGTAATTTTGTTTCTGTGTAGAGGATGTATGACACTTTTTGAGTAAGAATTGACAAGATAGTATGATCATTAGTCGTGTTTCAACCACATTTAAATCATATATTTTCTGTTGTCCCATATTTGGATACCATGTATATGTAATAATTCGAGTTTACAAAGCAGTAGCGACACAAAAACGGTGTCAAATGCCTTGGTGAGATCTACGAAAATAGCCAAATATTTTTGACCTTCATCCAGTTTTATAGAAACTAAGTTGGTTAGCTCATAGATAAGCATATGATTTACTTATGCGGAAACCATATAGATTTTGCGATAATAGAGAGTATTTTTCTAGATAGTGTACAAGTCCATTATTGATAATGCGTTCGAGTATTTTTAAAATAGATTATTTGAAAACTTTTGGAAATTGGCTCATGGTTAGGGTAAGGTATTCTTATTTTGTTTAACAATGCTAGCTGAAATGTTGTTCTAACCTACCGCATCAGGGTCTTTAAATCCATTTACGAGAGCTAAGATTTCATTAATATCCATTTCCTACAAAACATGATACAATACAGGTGAACAGTAATTAGTAGGATATATTTCCCCTTTCCATATAATATCCATCCGTGTTACATTTATATTTTCCGCTAGATTTTTCCCTATGCTAGCAAAATAAGTATTCACTGATTTTACACAATTAATGGTAGTGGTATCCAATGACAATAAATCGTGAGTTGTAGCATTTTTGGATTTCAAGTTAGTAATAGAATTTATCATATTATTATGTATGCTAGTCATTATATGTACATATGTAAATAATATGATTGACTTACGTCATAATGCCGACATTTTTTAACTGATATTACTATGCTTAAAATTCATATAATACTTTATATGAAACGAGCGGATTGTATGTCGTACTATAACTTTTTTGACGACGAAGCCTTATTTGCTATTAAATATTGATTGAAAAAATATAAAAATAAGCTGTCTGTTTTATCAAAAAAAGTTCTACTTTTCCTAAATGAGTTTCAACAATAGATCGTTCAAGTATATGTCATGTCAAATTATATTCAAGGAAAAATTTTAGATTATTATTAATATATAAATTATTATATGTGCATAATAATTTAAAACAAAATAGTTGTTTTCGTCTGTCTGTTTCTCTTTTTCACACTTCTACACTACGATTATAATACGGGTTTAAAGAATATATTATTTATAGAATTTGATACAAAAGTTTTGTATCTATAATATAATATACACTAATATATGCATAGTTTACAAGCTCCGTCACATGCACTTTACACTCGAGTGAAACCGAATTGTATCGCTAGTATTATGTAAAATCTAGATGGAGAACAGGAAAACGGAATTGTTATTGTGTGCTACTATTTATATATTGTTACATTTTGCGTCCTATATATACCATATGACAATGTATATATATACCATATGTAATGTAGTTCACATTTCTCGTTTTAATAAGATTATAATCATTATGTGGTGTAAAATTTTTTTTTTCCTAATTAGTTTCCTTACTTCTGGTGTATTATGTGAAGATTATAATGGTAAGTGCAAAGACATCTAATTATAAATTACTATCTACACATGTAATATATTATAGTCGTCATGTGATTGGAAAATATAATGACAAAAAATATTAAGAAGTTATTAATTTACATTCTATACGGAACAATTTTTTATATAATATCTCGTAAATTGACTGGGTCCGGGTCAGCTTAGATTTTTTTTCTAAGTAACTGTAATCACAAGCTAACGGCCCACATGATGGAAAGTAGTATTTGTAGCCTCCCTCTGTGATACCCCATATATGTGTTAAGGTTCACATCGATATTGTAGAAAAATCTATAATTTAAAAATATTTAATGAAGATAGTTTCATTATTACACGGCATCGTTAAATTAGTTACGTATAACCCCTACGCATCTCTGTAGAGGTGGGAGTTTTTGTAAACCACGGCATTCGGTCAACGAGCACAGAACGTGCCGGTTGTATTTTGGTTACTAAAGTGAATTTTATTAGAGACGGGTTTATCCCGGATTCAGTTGGGCCTGCAGAGAAACTACAAGTAGTGAAGGTGAGAGTTAATGTATTCTAAAAATGCCCTTTAAACCTACATTCGTGTCACAAGTTACGGGTTTCTCTTCGGGTAACAGGCATCAAAGCCTAAGTCGTCATCATAACTAGTTTGGTTTGGTTGCCATTCCTGAGGACTAAGAGTATAACATTTAGATGTGCTAAGGAATGGCAATCGTACCCTTTAATTATCGTACACGACCTCCGTAACATAGTACTGTACCTTCGAGGCGTGTCTAGTCTATTACTGATTGAGTTGTATGGTGTAGTTTACATTGATAATTTAGGATGGAGAACCACCACAGATGTAGGGATGTCGTGAATGTGACAACAATGTGTACAACAGTTTTGTTATCTGAGTTACACCCTTTCCAGGGAATGAGGATTAAATCTTATCACACTTATTAAATCGTGGCAATTTCAAAAGGAGTTTATCAGAATAGAGCCCCTAATACCAATTAGTAACGAACCGTGCGTGTGGAGGAGCTACAGGAACTATATTATAATGCACGGATGGAAGGACTTGTTTTCATGGCAATAATTATTAATTACATATATGATATTCATTTCAGCATACAGGAATATATCTTCCGTTCATTACCATGATTATTACAATTACAATGTGAGCTGTAATAGTAGTACTCACTGGCTGCATATTAATGGTAAGTCAATAAGGTAAATATATCAAGCGCCACTAAAGTTGAACTTCGACTGATTGATTGATTGTAACAATCATGAGAAAAATCAGAAAAAAATATCTATCCTATACAGTTTGAAAATTATGGGCATTTTAGAAAAACCTAGATATTTGCTCTAACTGTAACCATTTTTCGTTTATTGTTGTTAATTTTTATTACTTTTATTCAATTTAACTTTTAGAAAAATTGGGGCAATTGTTTCATTATTTTTGACTGTGGTTCTAGAAATATTGTTTAGGGTTACGGTTCCAAAGTTTAAATGAACAAAAATAATAAAAATTAACCTATTGTGGTAATACCAAAATAAGAATATTTACATATAAAATTCTACCTAATATATCTATATATTAATTATACCAATACTAAATGGATTTATATTATTTTGTTTAATTCTGCTACAATTAGGATGTATGAGACCACAAATATTCAGTGCGGAAACTTGACTACCTTGAAACCTAAAGGCGTAAGGACCGTCGCAATCTAATAATTATTAAATTCCGACCGTTATTGAATCTACACCCATATTACAATATTAGTTACGATGTATAAAGTAGTGTAATGGCAAAATAACACCTAATTCGATAAAATAAATATTAAGTTGCAACATATTATTATTTACAGATAAAAATGAGATATTACAAGTATCAAAGATGCCAGAAAACAAAACTGATGTACAATTCACGTTACATTTAAACAAGACACATTATAACTCAAAATTATACTGTATTCAATTGAAATGTTCTTCACCGGCACAAGCTAGAGTACAGAGTTGCATAAGAAATGTTACGGCCGTAACTAAATTTAAAGAAGATAGTAAGTATCTAATTAAAATGTTAATGATGATATCATAGCAATACACGTGGAAGTTTGAATCGATTAAGTCGGTTTTCTGATTGGAGACACAAATGTTCAGACAAATTTATTAGAAACGTATAGATACAGTACGTTTCTAATAACAACGTACAACCTATACATTATCTATACATATAAATAAAGTTGGAGTGTATGTTTGTAATATTGAAATAACCGTTTTTTACTACATGCATATGAATACGTACATACACCAAAAAAACATATTTTACAATTTTTGTCTGTCTGTTACTCCTTATTACATCAGCTACCTATCAAAAAAAGTCCCATCAAAATCGGTCCCGCCATTTCAGAGATTAGCCGGAACAAACAGACAGACAGACATAAATTTTTCTCCAACTACCTTCGCAATCGAAGGTCGTAAAAAACGTATTCCGGGGTAAGTCAGGAGAGTAATGAGGAGGAGGACCCCTCGAATTTTTCCGTTTTATCAGTGATTTGCCGGAGGTAGTCACTACGGCGTCCTGTCTGTTGTTTGCAGACGACTTAAAGTTATTTTTTAAAATTATCAATTTCTCTGATTGTGAGCTCCTTCAGAATGATATAAACAATATCTTTGAGTGGTGTGAAAAAAATCGCTTGATGTTCAGTGACACCAAATGTTCACTTGTAACATTTAGTTGGAATGTGAACACCTATAGGCATAATTATCAGTTAGGTAATACACTGCTAAATAGGGTAAGGTCTATAAGAGACCTGGGGTTTTGATGAGTGATGATCTTACTTTCCGAAGTCCTATTACTGCACTATGCACTCAGACATTCAGAACCTTTGGATTTGTATTGCGACAGGCACACCAGTTGGACAACATACTTAGTATTAAAATACTATATAATGTCTTCGTACGCAGTAAATTCGAAAGTAACGCAATTATCTGTAACCCACATGAGTCAAAATATATACTCATGGTGGAGAAACTCCAAAAAAATTTTATACGATATGTACATATATCAAAGGCAGTATGGTTATAGAGTCACATACCCTAATATATATCCTACTATGTTTTTGTTGGGGATGGTGGGATATGACACACTCCAAGTAAGACGGAAGATTGCATTAATGTAATATGTAGTCAAAGTCATGAGAGGTGAAAAATGTAACCAAATGGTATTAACATCAGTGTCTATAAGAGCGCCCAATAATTACGTACAAGCAAGAAGACGAAACTTGTTTGATGTTCCATGGAGAAGAAGAGAGCTGGCCAAATAGGCTCTTATTTCTCTGGCATTGAGTCTACTCAACGGTGTAGTTAGTCGCTTTCCAGATCTAGACATATTTACTTGTAATTTACTGGAGTTTCGTAGGATGGCAGTACATCATTTAGGTAGTATGTTAAATTAAGATTAGGCATTATTATTATTATTGTTTTTTTCTGTCTTTGGTTTCCTTGTGTAATTAGTGTATATGTATGTAATTCGTGTTTATAATAGTATGTATTTGTATATTATCTTCCTAAGTGGGTATATTGAGAGACTGTAAAGCTCACTTAGTATGACATAAATAAATAAATTGTAAAAAATGGTTTTTTGGTATACATGTACCGTAATTATATTCATATGCATGTAGTAAAAAACGGTTATTTCAATATTACAAACAGACACTCCAATTTTATTTATATGTATAGATTAGGAACACACCCTTAGATGTTGCAAAGAGGCGCCCATTTCGTCTCTAAATTTGTCATTTACTTGAAAGTGACAAAATCACAATATACTCTACTGTTACTAAAACTGTTACATTTTTTTTATAGTTTATGGTCTAATTAATAGTTAAGGACAAGGAAAACTCAATATAAACAATTATTTTGTTATATTGGGGTAAACAAAATTGATGATTTCTTTCTCTAATATTAGTTACTCCGCTTTATTTAACAATTATTAGAATATTATTTTAATATTTCCAAAATTTGTTGTTGCTCTAGATGCCACCCACAGTGGACAACCGATCATTGTAATGCATGGGAAAGAGACTCTCAAACAGGTATCAATCTATATCGGAAAGAAATTTTAATATAAGTTAAGGATAGTGATGAAAATAATAATAAATCTGACAAAATGTTTCATGTATTCATCATCAGATAAAAAAATCATTGTCGCTTTCAGTGACATTAATTATAAATGTGTCTGAAAAATTGACAATAATTTATCTTTGAAACAATGTTTCGGTCGCTCTGCTACCAAAATGTTTGGGAAACTTAAAAATGTCATATATAGGGGGATTTAGTGTGTCCGTACCTGTATTTTGTATCCTCCCCGAGAACGTCTGCCTTCAACCGAACCTTGGATAATTAGCCGCTCCATACAGTGTTCGTTCCGGCTAAATGACCAAAATACGAGAATGTATTGCACAGAACAGAGGTCGAATGGAAACAGAACGAACAGTCCAAGGTATACGCAACATTCGCCGCCAGCACCACCATCAATTTTCCTGCGTTCTTGCAATGGGAAGTAATAAAGAAGCAGATGATGATGATGATATCTTCTGATTTCTTTGTGATATATATTCCTTAATACATTGTAGACTGATTGTCACACCAGATATACATAACTTGATACAACTTCACAGTTTCCAATTGTCGATATATCAGGTCTGTTCTGTCCATCTATCCACAATCATCATCTTTTCTTGCTTCTATTGATTTCCAGTCCTCAATAGATGTAATAGTCTCGAAGCAGCTTTCTCCTCAAATACGTGTTTGTAGACGTTTTGTCTCAATCTCAATGTTTTTTCATCATAACGCTTCAAAGCAATCCGTGGTCTCTTCTTTCTTGGAGACAAGCTTTGGCTTGACTGTTTGGATTGAGGATCCATTTTGTTTGTATGAAACAATATAACAAGTATACAATATGCCACCAACTCATTCTGTCCTATTACCACAAACACAACATAAAGAAAAACTTAACAAAAACAATAATAATTACAGAATATTTATATCGTGAAAAGCACAAAAATCAAAAACATTCACTATCTCAGACCAGAGATTATCAGATGAAAACAAAATAGCCGAATTACGAACAAAATCGCTCGCGACGTTGATCGGTGTTGGCACTAGTAGGATATCGCGCGCTTTCTTTTAAGACCAGATTCCAAAACAATTATATTTTAAGTTTAGATTGTAGTTACATACCACTAGTAACTTATATCAGTAGCATTATATAAAGCATCTATATATATATGTAAAATAGAAATAATATTCTTTTTTAGTTTACAATGATTAATCTGTTTAGTGATCACGGTCTCATTGTTCATTCATCTGACCGAGAACTAAACGCATCACTATTACTTTAAATATGGCAACATTATTTTACAAAGTGACATTAGCTACTGTCAGTTAGCTTCGTCTAAGATTAAAAATACGACTATGGTAGGTACCAAGGTCACTCTACCATTGACGCAAATCTCTGAATCACTTCCTCTCCATCCTAAGGTTACAGGCTGGAAGAGATCACTTTTTAGCGATAATTCAGCCGCCCAAAAATTGTAGTGTAAGTAAGTAAATACGATCCTCTTTGTCTTGTTTATTGTATTATTTATTTATTTATATTTATTTAAATAAACTCTTTATTGCAACAATGCCAATAAAATTAAAAAAAATGGTCAAGACGAGTTTCTCTCTTATGTAATAGTATTAATTTGATTTAATACCTATTTGGCAAACTAAGCACAGATTTATTTGGAATAATATATATATATATATAAATAGGGTGTTCCGGGTACGGAACAGGTCAGGCCTTTTGTTGATCAAATGTAATAAGTTGATCCGTTTCCAAACCACACTCTGCTACCAAAATGTTTTTGGAAACTACTTCTTGATCTTCAAACCAAAATGTCAGGGAATATATATGGGGATAACTTAGTCTAGCTAGTGTCTAATAGCGTACCTGTATTTATAGAAATCAGTCTGGAGTAACGTCTGCGGATTTTATTTTGTAACAACGTTACTGAGCGAATAAAGAGAAGACGTCTGCCTTCAACCGTCAACCCACTAATTGAACTAATAATGAGCAGCAAATTTTTTTGCTCCATACATTAATTCGTTCCGGCTTAATGTGACCAAAATACTACTGAGAATTCGTATTTTTTGTTCAAACCTCAGCATTATATTTATTTTAGTATATCGACGTATAATCTCTCTCTGATATTGAGTTCGTTTTTTTGGCAAGAATGGAAACATTGGTTCGACGACAGTCCAAGATATACCGAGAAATTTTAAGCCGCCATTATGTTGTTGACAAAATTTTACGTAATGCATCAATTTTCCTGCGAATTCTAAATGCATCCTCACTGTCCATAAAAATCTCTGTCTGTAATATAAAAATTGGAAAAACTATGTGTATATAAGGTCATTAAGTGCATTTTTTGTGTTCTTGGTAATATTACGGTTTTTTCCATATCTTCTGCAACTTGGTCACGGCTGTTCTCGTAAAGATAGCGCATCTCCTTCTTATCTCGTCCTGACATCCGTGTATTAGTGATTGTGGAACCGAGATATACATAATAAATGATACAACTTCACAGTTTCCAATTGTCGATATATCAGGTCTGTTCTGTCCAGCTCTATCTGGACCGATTTTGACAATCATCATCTTTGTCTTGCTTCTATTGATTTCCAGTCCAAAGTCGAGATGCTATATAGTCTCGAGGCGTGCTAGAAACTGTTCCATGTCTTCTTGTGACTGGATAAGGAGAGTGGTATCATCAGCATAGCGTAAGTTAGATACTCGTCGACCCCCAACTGACACACCTTTGTCCCATTTGTCCAATACTAATCTATATGATGTATTTTTCATCATTCAAACTCTCGTGGGACTTCATAATGTAGTAGTTTCCCGTTGCTTTCTACAAATCAGCGATACTACAGGCTCATGTGATAATATTACGTACGTACTTATTAAATATTAACTGATTATTAAATTATTAACTATTTATACTGTTTTAAATGTGATGCGTTCTATTTATATTCCTTGCGACAAATGTATATATATATATATATTTATATACACTCACACTTAGTATCTAATGTAGATACCTGATCCACTGCTCTCTCTTTCTATCACTATCTTTGTATCTAATATGTACCGTTCCGGCCGAGACCATGCGTTGTTGCCAAATGTTCCGTCGATAGTAGTAGATACTTATACCATATATATTTTTTCAACAATTTCCTGCAATAGTGAATCCGTATCGGCATTTTTTTTAAATGCACAAAGATTTTTTGGCCTGAATATATTTAAAAATCCTTGTGTGTTGATGAATTTATATACTTCACCCTTGTTTTGATTTGAATAGGCGATATTATGAATTTATTATACGTAATCTAAAGATTTTGACGAAACAAAAGTAATTAGTTATCTGTTATACCATCTGGCACCAGCTTATCAGGATGAACCTCTTCGAAAACTTACAGCAGAAATATCGTGTTTGGACTCATTAGATAGGTCTCATTCTAGTTTAAAAAAAAACTTAAAATAAATGGTACATTAGAAATGTATAAAAACCCGCGACGTGGACGCCACTTTAAACTTAATAATAATAATAATTAGCAGTGAGCAGAAATAGAGAAGCGACCTCCACACAATATTTTCTATTAAACCTGCAGTTCAGTAAAAGTGTTAACTGGATGCATTATATGCAAACATTACATATACAAACACCAAAAGCCAGTAGTTTTCATAATTAATTTATATGAATATTATATATCGAAATAAAAAGCATGCTATATTATATCGATAATGTTGTAAGCTGCATTATGATTTCTGATATAAATACAAAGTTATTCACCTGTATATATTCCACATTGCACATTTTGTAAATGAAAAATCTCATATGTATCCATCGGCTGATGTGAAAAAAGATTTATTATAGAATAATATCACACCGTTACACAGCTTCATCTAGAACGGCAAAGATTATGTTATACTGATATAAATACCCGTATATATTATATTACTACATTCCAATTACAGTTAAAGTTATCATACTCAGATAGGTATGTTTCAGTGGGATGAATACAAAATAGCCATTATTACTACCTGTACATTTAGCTGAATATAGTAATTTGTATTCCAGGCGTCAGGGACGGAACTTATCGCGATCTCTTGAAACAATTTAGTTTGATATCGGTATCACCGGAGATCCTCTTTTTATTGTTGACCAGATTCCAAAACATGATTATATTTTTAAGTTTAGGTTGTTTTGAAAGCCTCATTACTTTTTCGTTTACAACAGACTTTACTCATTTAGATGTATGTATATGTATGACTCATACATATATAAAGCATCTATATATATATATATATATATGTCTTTCATATTCATATATATACAAAACGGTTTTTTCTAATACAAACTCTAGATAATTTTTTTTTTTTTTTATTTATTTTTTATTTATTCATCCAAAATCATACATTACTCATCTGTTTAGTGATTACGGTCATACTGATAGTAGTGTTACTGATCGTGATCTTATTTTATTTCTGGTATCGAAGAACAAATCTCGCCGACAACAGCCAAAACTTAAAATATGTTATTTTGGTGTATGTACCTAATTTAATTCATATTCAAGTAGTAAAAAACGGTTATTTCAATATTACAAACAGACACTCATTTTATTTACTGTAGTGTATGACCATTGTAACAGTCATAAGGCTAGTCGTATGCCTAATATATATAATAATGTAATAAATTCATTTTTAAACAGAAATTGCGGGAACATTATTTAAATTGTTTTTTTACTGTCCTTCTCCTTTTTTCACATCTTTCTGTTATATCCATATAGTTCTCTCTATATTTTCTGATTTTCTTACTTTGGAAACTGTACTTATAATTTGATTATCGGATCATTAATTTACTATATATAATTTTATACATTTATGGGTTATATTTAGATATATATTTATGTATGTATATTGTTATTTTTTTATAAAAATATTCTTATCTTTATTATCTTTATAAATCTTTTTTTGACATTTCTTATTTATATTAGTGCACCGCCAATAATCTTTCGCTGCACCACTCATGGTTGCCTGGTAAATAACGCGGCAAAATATTAAGTCCGCCACATGTACAAATTTTTTGTGTATTAAAGTTAAAGAAATAAAAAAATACAATACTGTTTAATGAAAATGCGTGTTGTCTAGTGCTTTGAGATGTATCAAAATAAGGTCAACAAAAAAGTCCGTGATGGTATATGTCTATCTCTTAAGGATAACCAACAATAACCATTTTTTATCTTTTACATTTTACGGGATTTTTTTATCGTATGTTTCCCTAAAATCATGTAAACTATGTTATTATGTCATAATCTAAAGAAATAATAATATTTTATAGTGACATATCCACTATAAAATACCAAAAAGTAGCAATGTAATTCGTTACGCGCGAATCAGGTGTTATAAGGTCAAAGGTCGGTGCACCCCGCGTATTTGATAAATAGTGCTTCTCTGGATGTCTTTAAGAGAAAATGGCAGTATGTACGTGTATATGTACAAGTCCTTAAGTGTTAAGTTTTTCAAATGTACATACAGTAAAGAATAAATATTTTTAAGTACAGTACTTACGTACATTAATATAATACCTACTTTTGACGTGTATCTATTGTCATCACATTTAGATTATGAGTTCTTATCTTGACCACGACTATGTGACCCTCTCTTTCCGAGTGAAAAAATGAACAGCATACGACGACGACGCACAGTAGCAACTGCTTATTCATTTTATTCAACTATTTAGTTTCACCGTTACAATGAATGGAGGCGGATATTACAATGTACGCGAATATAAAATATCTAGATTAGGTATAATAAATTCATAATTCATAGGCCGTTACGGCATCAGAGCCAAAGTCTTCTTTCTTTGTTTATGTACTGTTAGATGCGACAGCGACTTTGTTTTTATATTACTATGTAATGATTGATATACCTAAAATAAATAAAATATCTGAGGTTTGGACAAAAATTCAAAAGGTACTTAATTTTTAAAAAGTATTTTGAAAATACCTATTTTGCATTTAGTATTTGAAATACAAAACACAAAACTATTTTTGTTTTTAGTTTTCTATGAATTCACTGTCGATAGCGAGCGGTGATGGAAAAAGATAACCGTTTATAAAAATATAATAAATAACCCTGGACAATTAACACAGACTGATACTGAACTGATATAAATAGATATTTTTATTTTGTAAATACATATATAATATACATATAAAACACCCAGACCGATGAAAACAATCGATGACCGATGAGTACAATTGTTTGCACCGTGCGAGAAATCGAACCCGCGACCATCGGATGTAAAGCGGTGTGACCACCGAGGCAGTCGAAATATATAAATAATCTTATGAATTTAATTTATTCTAATTTGTTTGTGTGCGCGGGGTGCGGTGTACGGTGCTCCCCCCTGCCGTTGCTGGAGCTTGCATGTATGGAGCATTGCGAATATAAAATATGTATATTAGTAAATTCATAATTGATAGACCCATATATATTCCAAAATAAGTATCGCAAAAGGACCAGTATATAAAGTGATCAACACAATTAATTGATTTTTGAAATATATATACAGAGCCAAAAAGTCTTTGTGTATTCAAAAAATATCTAATTTGTTTGTGTGCGCGGGGTTTTACGGTTTATTTTTCCACTCTTGCTGGAGCTTGCATTATGGAGCATTGCGAATATAAAATATCTACATTAGTAAATTAATAAAGTCATAATTGATAGACCGTTACGGTATCTATATATATTCGGATGAAAATAAGTATCGCAGTAAGGACGAGTATATAAAGTGATCAACATAATTAATTGATTTTTGGAATATATTCAGAGCCAAAAAGTCTTTGTGTATACCAAAAATTTAGCCGTTCGGAATTCAGTCACGAATTATTAGTAAAAAAATGTCGAGTATATCGTACTATCGACGAATATATATTCGCAAAATAGAATGCGACGTTGCCATATATATAAAGTTATTCAGTGCAAATATATATTGTGGCGTTCAACAAAGTGCCCAAAGAGGTGTTTATATATATATATAATAAATATATATTTTTTGTTATTTAAATTAGTCAGTATCTACTCCATTGTTTTGTATTATTAGTCACTGTGTGGTAATACATAATGTATATAAATCATTACGTGCATAGCCATGCCCAAATTGGGACAAACAGAAACATCGAATTCAACAGCGAATGGTTAGAAGAACTAGTCAAATTCAACTTTATACAAAGGTTCTAATTCAGTTAGTGTTAAAAAGATTATTAGTAGCTTTGATATAAAATAATGTTCATAAGTAATGCTCCATAAATAATGCTCGGTCACCAGCCATCTTTAAAAACTTAGTTAAATTCCATTTCCACTTTCTGTACATACTCATCATATGTTAGCTAATTCTCCACTTCAGTTACTTGTTACATTGCTATTGAGTGTTGTTCAGATAAATATGTTTACTGTACACGAACGTCTAAAAATTAAAGAATGTAATTGTATTATGATGATTATTATTATTTATGATCACAGTAGGTACCTAATGTTAATAATAATAATAATAATATTTATTGCAGTTATAGGTTGTGTTACATAATTAAGTTGTACATAAGAGTCAATACAATTTTAACATACAAGTGTAATTGTGCCATCTGAACTAGTATAAAATTATACTGTATCTCAGATGTCACATACCCTGGGAGGGTGCATATTATTTCACTTATTAACATTTACTTTTACACAATACAAAAACATACATACTACTTAACATAACATTATATTGCATTCGATAAAAAAAGGAAACAATAAAAAGATCATAAAGCCAGTTAAAGATAAATAACTCATTATATGTCGATAACCACGTAATCAAACCATTTTATAGTATGTAAGGTATAATTTGTATTTACAGTATAAAGTTTTTTGTTTCGTCGTAACTTAACTTCTTTAGCCAGCTTTAGCTTCTTTCTTTTGAGACACTTTTTACATAGAATTTTTGACAAGGAGTTAATATTAATAACTATTTTATTTATTTTGTTGTTTTTTTTTTTTATAACACAGGGGACAAACGAGCATGCGGCTCACCTGATGGTAAGTGATTACCGCCGCCCATGAGCACCCGCAACACCAGGGGAATTGCAAGTACACCGGCACACGGCCTTTTAAAAAGGAATAACGTTAAAATTACGTTTCTATCCGTGGAAACCTATAAGTGGCCGTTATCATTTAATTATGTTTATAACTATGTTTGTAAATAGCCTTGGTTTTCCGAAAATAAATAAATAAATAAATAAATAAATAAGCTCTTTTCTTGAAGGTTTCAATATCGTATCGGTTCGGAAATACCATTGCTGGAAGGTGATTCCACAAAGTGGTTGTGCGAGGCAAAAAGTTTCTAGAAAACTGTACTGTGGAAGACCGCCATTCATCCAGATGATCAGGATAGTATTTCAGTTTCTGGCGGGTGGTACGGTGGTGAAACTCAGCAGCTGGTATTAATCCGAACAATTCCTCAGAACACTCCCCGTGATATATGCGGTAGAAAATGCACAGAGATGCAATATCTCGCCGCAAAGCCAATGGGTCGAGTCTGTCACATAGACGTTGATTACCAATTATTCTGGCTGCTCGGTTCTGAATGCGGTCAAATGGAAGTAGCTGGTATTGTGGTGCTCCGGCCCAGAGATGAGAACAGTATTCCATATGCGGCCGGATCTGCGCCTTGTATAATTGCAAGCGATGGGCCGCCGAGAAATTCCGTCTCACTCTACTGAGCACACCAAGCTCCTTTGAGGCTATTTTAGCCTTGTCCTCCAAATGACCGCAAAACTGAACGTCACTGGATATATCCACGCCAAGGACCTCGAGATTTGGCTTCATATCAAGGAGAGTGACTTGAAACTGAGGAGATACGATAAATGGATTCTTTTTAGCGGTAAATGCGCAAACTTGTGTCTTCTTGGGGTTGAATTGAACACAATTTTCCTGACCTCAAACCGAAACTTGATGGAGTGAAGTTTCGATTTCGGACACAAGTTTGTTCCGGTACTCTATAACTTCTGCCTGCGACATATTAGCATGGCCGCTGTACAAGGCATCTCCGGTACTGTCATCCGCATAGCAATGAATGTTGTTGATTTGTAACATGTCATTGATATGCAGAAGGAACAGAGTCGGAGATAGCACACAGCCTTGTGGAACACCAGCATTCACAGAATGTAGGTCAGAGCAAGCACCATCGACAACGATCTTGATGCTCCGATCAGCTAGAAAGCTGGCGACCCATTTGCATAACTTCGCAGGCAACCCAAAGGATGGTAGCTTTGAAAGGAGAGCCTTGTGCCAAACCCGATCAAAGGCCTTCGCAATATCCAGACTAACAGATAGGGCCTCCCCCTTACTCCCAATAGCCTCTGCCCATCGATGTGTCAAATACGCTAAAAGATCACCAGCCGACCGACCCTGGCGAAAGCCATACTGACTCAGAAATCAACTGGTTCACTTCTAGGTATCGTAGGAGTTGACGGTTTACAATCGACTCCATGATCTTTGAGAATAAGGAGGTGATGGCTATGGGCCTATTAGCTGGATCTGAGCGTTCTCCATTCTTAGGGATCGGATGAACCAAAGCCGTCTTCCAAAGTTTCGGGACTACACCTGTAGAGTAGCAGTACCGGAAAAGACGCGTTAGTACCGGAGCCAACTCAGGTGCACACGTCCTGAGCACAATAGCAGGAATACCGTCAGGCCCACTCGACTTGTGGATATCTAGGGAGAAAAGAGACTTACGTACCAGTTTTTGGGTAAATTTTACCTCTGGCATAGAAGTCTCACACCGCGAGATGACCCGCGGTGATTGCTCCGATAGGGAGCAATCATCTCCAGTGTCGAGTTGGATGCAAAAAGAGACCCAAGGAGATCGGCCTTCTCTTTAGCATGTTGGGCCAACGAGTTATCCTCTCTGCGCAGTATTGGAAAAGATGGCTGACAGAAATTTCCCTGAGCAGCCTTGGCAAGAGACCAAAAAGCCCGAGATCCAGATGGAAGACTGTTCAGTCTCTTACCAATTCTGCTGATGTGCTCCGACTTTGCTGTAGCTATAACTCTTTTGAAGGACCTGGAAGCGGAGTTATACTTCCTTTTATGGGCACTGGTATCTGGATCACTCGACTTCACAGCTGCAATCCAGGCACGGAAGCATTCCTGCTTATGGCGAGACGCCGATCTACAGGATCCACCATACCAGGACTGAGATCTACCACCGACAGATACCAGGGAATTTGGAATAAACATCTCCATTCCCTGAAGTACTACATCGGTGACAGATTCAGCTATTGCATCGGGATCGTCCAGTGCGAAGCAAACTCGCCCCCATGGGTAAGATGCAAAAAAACTTCGCATCTCATCCCAATCTGCCGACTTAAAATGCCAAACACGACGTCGACCAATAGATCGCGACAAAGAAGGACGCGTGAGAGGCACTTCGCTCCGTATCAGACAATGATCAGAGGATCCCAGTGGGGCTTCCACAGAGATCTGATATCCGTCCGGATGAGAAGTCAGCAGAAGGTCCAACAGTGAAGGTCAACAACATCAGGAATTCGCGTAGGCGAGGATACCAGTTGCGTCAAACCATATGCCAAAGCAAAGCCATGAACAGATCTCCCCGCATAGTCGGTGGTACGTGAACCGAGCCATTCAGCGTGATGGGCGTTGAAGTCACCTAGAATCACGACCTCAGCGGAGGGAATCTGTTGGAGCAAAAAATCTGTAGCCATTTGGATGTGTTCAATGAGTCGGTCAGTTTCGGTGTTTCCGCTATGGGACCTGTATAAGCATGCATAGATGCGGGGGTGGTCATCGCAATCTACACGCTACCATAAAATGGATAGGTGTGGACCTTCAAGTGTACCAAGACGGCGACAACAAATATCCTCTCTGACATAAGCGCACACACCGGCCCGTGGAATAAAATGGTGTTCCAATTTATATCCAGGGCAGGTCAGGTACGAAATTTCGTCGGGACAGGATATTTGCGTCTCCGTAAGGAAGAGCAAAGCCGGCCTCGCCGTCTCTAGATGGTGGTGAACGGCATTGAGATTGGAATGAATTCCCCTGATGTTGCAGAAACTGACTATGAGCAAGGGAAACGCCGATGGAGATTTGCTTATAATCCGCTGCCATGGTATGTAAGAAAGGGGTGGGTAGAAGAAGGAAATAGGAAAGGGATAGGGGGAGGGGGAGGGGCATCCGGAACCTACAGCTCACCATGCGAAACGCGATATCGCTTAACGCCGGTTTTCTGCCGAGGTGTGGTATTTCCCGGTTCGAGCGGCCCAATCGAGCTGAACAACCACGTGTGGTCGTACAGCTTGCTCTACCACAAAGAAATGTTGTATTGGAGGTTGGTAGACCTTGGTAGCAAAAGAATCTTTCTATAAATGAGCTTTTAAATTTGGGAATGCTACAAATATTCTGTTTCCTCCGTTGCCATGTCTCAACGGAGGAATCCGCTGCAGTTTCGGGAATATACCTCAAGTGAGTGTTTTCTGAGAATAGTGATTAAAATATACAGTTGTCACTTTCTTTGAATTGCAGGCATAGTCTACTGTAAAGTCATAGATAAGCTGTGCTTTAAACTAAATTTACCGATAAATAAAGTTATTCTTAAGTTATTTTTCTATTCATATACCTAGACGTAGGCAAGCGTTAGCACAACCCCGAAACTATAGTAATTCATTACAGCGAAATTTCAGCTGTAATATTTAATTGTATTTAAATTTAATTGTTTTATTTAGTTGTATAGATTATTTTATAATGTAATCAATAACAATCATATAAACTGCTCTGTATATTTTTGACGATAATAATTTTAAGCAAATGTAGAATAGATGCTTAATTTAGTGAAATTTATTCATTATTATTTAGCATTATATTTACCGAAAAAAAACAATAGGCTTATATGGGATAATTAGATAATTAAGAAATTTGTACGTAGTAGATGTGAGCTAATCCCCACCCAATCTCTAGGATGGTTGGTAACAGAGAGGCCACGAATAATCAGCTGCTATTCAGTTACCATTTTAATAATTCATATTTGGTAGATTACGAACATAATCATGAAAAAATAATGAATAATGTACAGTAATAAGTTCAATTCATTCTTTATGTGTTTTCATGTTCGCGGCATTTTGTTTTATTCACATCAGTGTTTGTAGATCATTCCTTTTTCTTTTACTTATTTCTACTCGTGTGCCACTTATTTTATTTTATTATATAATATAAATTTGCAAATATTGATTCACAGTATACATTATTAGAAATACAATTAACAAATAATGCTGTGTGATGTGACACGACTTGTTCGCAAATAGAACAAATATGACCATGGTGTAATTGCCGCAATATTTCAATGAAGTTGGTCGGGACCTATCACCCGCGAAATATACTAAATGTCAGTGAATATAATATAGATCGAGAGCCTAGCCAATTATTCGGTATTCGATATTCGTCAAAATCACTATACGTGGCATCTCTACTGTCTAACTCTTATCTATATCAGATACCAGTGATCCTCAAAGTATGCCGCGGTAATATATTGAGCAGGACATTGTCGACTATATACGGACGAGGAGTAGCCTGGCATTGAGGGTGATGCAGTTGAAATCGAGTCACAACGCGAGCTTTGAAGCGTTCGTGGAGGGAGGACAAGAGGCCGAAGGAGGTGGTGTATTAGCGCTACCGTGGCAGTTTGCTGTCTTCAGTACCCTAACCATAGAGACAATTTGAATTTATATTTTATTACTAATTCTTAATGTTAGTCTATAAGGTATTTATAATATGGGCCATGTAGCCTGAATCAAATAAAAGAAATAAAAATAAATGTTTTTGTTGTTCTGTAATTGGTGCAATAAAAAGTATAAATAAAAGTAAAATATAAAAAAATGGCTCGCAGTCCTAACAATTTGCCTGTGCGGTTGGTTTGTTACAAATGTGAACTCTAACTGTTCCCACAAGAAATGTTTCATTACTTACATCGTAATTTGCATAAAGAACACGAAAATCTTGTACTGGCAGTTCTACCAACGTTGGCTACTACGGAATTTTTTTATCTGGGATGACAAATAATTTGACAGCCAATCAAAATAAAGGTAAATGGTAATCGCCCATATGTATGAACTGCACTACAGACATCATGGTATCATTCTCTGTATCTATCTCTCTCCTTATGCAGTTTTAATGAAAATGCGCAACACCTCTTATCAAAATACCTGTTACAATGTAAGAAGTGTAAGAAAGAAGCTGCTAAGTTGAAGCTGTAGACAAAAGTACCCACACATGACATTGTACAAATCTACATCGCTAATATTTTGTCATAGCATTCCATCCCTTATTTTTCCTCTTTCTTCTTTCTGAGCATACTAATCGATTTTAAAGTTAAGGATTGTAAGTAAAACGATTTTTTCTCTCTCGAATGTGGATCAGTAAATGAGTATATGAGATAGTATGAATATTCTTTTGAATGACATCTATATTAATAATTAATAATTAATAACAAAGGACTGTGACTCATGTGACTGTGTCAAACGAAACGTCTTGCCGGAAACATTGAGAGAATCATAACGAAATTCAGTCAGAAATTGTAATAACAATCACAATTTCTTCACATTTTGTTATTACACACATGTTGCCAGATTTTTGCATTTTTTAAATAAAGTTGTGGCACTATCCGAAATTAAATTATTTACCCATTTTTATAGGTCATACAGAAATAATGTGTGGGTGTTCATTTAAAAAACATTAACACAATATTAATAAAGTATAGGTATTTATAAATATATGGTTGTTGTATCAAAATAGATTTTCTTATTTTTCACTAAAATATAGACTAACTGCCTTTTCTATAAAACAAATGACCTTTTCATAGTGTTATATATTATGAAACGAACATCTATTTAAATTATTTAGCTGATTGTAAGAAAAATAATGTTGGTTTGTGGTATACTGTAAAAATTACTGTTTGTACGGAAACGACAAAAATATATTTTTATGCTGCGACAAAAAATAAATTATAAAATTATGTTATGGAAACGTCATATTACATAAGCTTTAAAACTAATTTGTTAAAATAAAAGTTTCCGATTAAACAAATCCGTATCGCAGGTACACTACCCCGCTACAGGTGGTAACATTATTTGAAAATTTGACACTTAAACCTGTCAATTTAGTCTCCGGGATTAAAAAACAAACTATAACCAAGTATGGCACTTACAAACAAATTCCTAAGCTACTTGGTGTCCCTGTCGCCCCGCGACCCGCATTATTATGGGGGCTCGACCCCAGAGTGGGGGCATAGCAAATGGCTAACGCGGGGGACAGGAAAGGTTGAAAGGAAGAGGAAATTGATAGGAAAACGAGAAGAGTGGGAAAAGGACGGTGGTGTAAAGAGCGACAGAACTAGGAACTCAGCAAGACCCTGAGTCGCGCGGACTAAATAAAAAAAAAAGAATGAAAAAAAAAAAAAACTTCTGTCTCCAAGTATGGCACAACCTGTAGTAAGCTTTAAGTACTTTTTCTTTATTTCTTTTTTTTATGTAACCTTGTCCTAGGGGCTTTGATCTAGCCACCCGGGGGTTGTTGTCCCCGGAGTAGATGCCGGGACAAAGGGGTCCCTGAGCCCCGACCTTCACCTCCCTAGAGGGGTGCGGAAGACCAGACAGTCAGACTATAACCATAACCATAAAAATAGAAGTTTTAGTGCAAATATCATTGTCATTTAGTTTTGCATAGTGATTTACTTTGTTTGAATTACACACATTATGCCGAAAATCGTAAATATTTCATAAAATATTTCATTGGTCGTGTCTTTGTTTGGTCTTTTGTTTGATGATACCTGTATCATTTTGTTAACAGCCGAATCTTCTTGCATTTAGTAAACATTGTCACAATTGTGGAATGTGGGTGCAGCGAAGGGCTCTTCGTAAAGATGGTGAGTAGTATTTTAGTAGGTCTGTATGTAGGCAGATTGTGTTTTTAAGTGAATTTTGTTCTGTTTTCTTCTTAAAGTGAATAAAATAAGTATTTACTTCCAGTTGACGATCAAGAATGGGAAAGATGTTTGGATAAAGCAATTGGTTATAAATATCTGCCAAAATAGAGAGTGCTTAAAACAAAGAGGTTTACAGAGAATAAACCTTAAAAGTTATATGTTTTGTTAATTTATTATGAATGTTGATTTAAAATAATAATTATTTGTATAAAAACTTTTGCACTTTTTATTTACTATATTTATTAAACACAATGAACGAGACTTATGAATACGAATAATACGAATCTATGCCTTGCTTACCTTTAATATTCCTTGAGCACGGATGACTACAGAAATATCTACCCACATTTCACCCGAGCGAAGCCGGGGTTTCATCTAGTATTATAATATTGCTTTGTGTGTGAATGTAAAGGATTTTTCTATAATAATGTGGGGTAATGTAATTTTGTTTCTGTGTAGAGGATGTATGACACTTTTTGAGTAAGAATTGACAAGATAGTATAATCATTAGTCGTGTTTCAACCACATTTAAATCATATATTTTCTGTTGTCCCATATTTGGATACCATGTATATGTAATAATTCGAGTTTACAAAGCAGTAGCGACACAAAAACGGTGTCAAATGCCTTGGTGAGATCTACGAAAATAGCCAAATATTTTTGACCTTCATCCAGTTTTATAGCAACTAAGTTGGTTAGCTCATAGATAAGCATATGATTTACTTATGCGGAAACCATATAGATTTTGCGATAATAGAGAGTATTTTTCTAGATAATGTACAAGTCCATTATTGATAATGCGTTCGAGTATTTTTAAAATAGATTATTTGAAAACTTTTGGAAATTGGCTCATGGTTAGGGTAAGGTATTCTTATTTTGTTTAACAATGCTAGCTGAAATGTTGTTCTAACCTACCGCATCAGGGTCTTTAAATCCATTTACGAGAGCTAAGATTTCATTCATATCCATTTCCAACAAAACATGATACAATACAGGTGAACAGTAATTAGTAGGATATATTTCCCCTTTCCATATAATATCCATCCGTGTTACATTTATATTTTCCGCTAGATTTTTCCCTATGCTAGCAAAATAAGTATTCACTGATTTTACACAATTAATGGTAGTGGTATCCAATGACAATAAATCGTGAGTTGTAGCATTTTTGGATTTTAAGTTAGTAATAGAATTTATCATATTATTATGTATGCTAGTCATTATAGGAACATATGTAAATAACATGATTGACTTACGTCATAATGCCGAGATTTTTTAACTGATATTACTATGCTTAAAATTCATGTAATACTTTATATGAAACGAGCGGATTGTATGTCGTACTATAACTTTTTTGACGACGAAGCCTTATTTTGCTATTAAATATTGATTGAAAAAATATAAAAATAAGCTGTCTGTTTTATCAAAAAAAGTTCTACTTTTCCTAAATGAGTTTCCACAATAGATCATTCAAGTATATGTCATGTCAAATTATATTCAAGGAAAAATTTTAGATTATTATTAATATATAAATTATTATATGTGCATAATAATTTAAAACAAAATAGTTGTTTTCGTCTGTCTGTTTCTCTTTTTCACACTTCTACACTACGATTATAATACGGGTTTAAAGAATATATTATTTATAGAATTTGATACAAAAGTTTGGTATCTATAATATAATATACACTAATATATGCATAGTTTACAAGCTCCGTCACATGCACTTTACACTCGAGTGAAATTGTATCGCTAGTATTATGTAAAATCTAGATGGAGAACAGGAAAACGAAATTGTTATTGTGTGCTACTATTTATAAATTGTTACATTTTGCGTCCTATATATACCATATGACAATGTATATATATACCATATGTAATGTAGTTCACATTTCTCGTTTTAATAAGATTATAATCATTATGTGGTGTAAAAGTTTATTTTTCCTATTTAATTTCCTTACTTCTGGTGTATTATGTGAAGTTTATAATGGTAAGTGCAAAGACACCTAATTATAAATTACTATCTACACATGTAATATATATATTATAGTCGTCATGTGATTGGAAAATATAATAACAAAAAATATTAAGAAGTTATTAATTTACATTCTATACGGAACAATTTTTTATATAATATCTCCTAAATTGACTGGGTCCGGGTCAGCTTATATTTTTTTTAAGTAACTGTAATCACAAGCTAACGGCCCACATGATGGAAAGTAGTATTTGTTCTCTGTGATACCCCATATATGTGTTAAGGTTCACATCGATATTGTAGAAAAATCTATAATTTAAAAAATATTTTATGAAGATAGTTTCATTATTACACGGCATCGTTAAATTAGTTACGTATAACCCCTACGCATCTCTGTAGAGGTGGGAGTTTTTGTAAACCACGGCATTCGGTCAACGAGCACAGAATGTGCCGGTTGTATTTTGGTTACTAAAGTGAATTTTATTAGAGACGGGTTTATCCCGGATTCAGTTAGGCCTGCAGAGAAACTACAAGTAGTGAAGGTGAGAGTTAATGTATTCTAAACCTACATTCGTGTCACAAGTTACGGGTTTCTCTTCGATAACGGGCATCAAAGCCTAAGTCGTCATCATAACTAATTTGGTTTGATTGCCATTCCTGAGGACTAAGAGTATAACATTTAGATGTGCTAAGGAATGGCAATCGTACCCTTTAATTTCGATACATATAAATAAAATTGGAGTGTCTGTTTGTAATAGTGAAATAACCGTTTTTTACTACATGCATATGAATATAAATATAAGTGTTTATAAATCTAAAATAGACTCCCTCAGAGACAGCTGTTATCAGTTTTCTAAACCTTTCATCAAGCTCACAAGAACTAGGGGTTGTTTTAAGTATGCCGCAGCAAAAATTTGTTCATCACTGATTTTATCCTTACCAATATTTAGGCGCAAATGTAGCAAACGGTTGCTGCAAGAACAATCCCTCGTTTCGTAGTATTGTAATCTACTAAGTTGTGTCGATATGTGTGTGTGTATATATGATAAAATAATCCTGAATAATTCTTAGTTTTTATTTAATGTTGTAACTAATCCTGAATAATGTTTAGATCATATAATTTTATGTTTAGATTATATATATTTAAGTTTGTTATTGTCCAATCTTATAGTTTGTAATCTTGTTATTGTCAATTTTTATGTTTACTTTGTTAGTTGTAGTTTAGAACTTAACTTAATATGCTATCGTCGTCGTTGATCTCATATTGTATTTTACTGATAAAGGCTATAACAGAATAGCAGAGAGCCGTTTTGTCTCATTCATTATTTTTAAAAAATATTATTGTAAATTGTGTGAAAAGGTTTTGTTTGAGACAAATAAAAATTATTATTATTATATGAGTACATACACCAAAATAACATTTGTTACATTTTTTGTCAGTGTCTGTTTTGATTTGTTTTGTTCTGACTAATCTCTGAAATCGCTGGACCGATTTTGACGGTTTTCTTTGGCACGTAGCTGATGTAATAAGGATAACCTATGACCTTTTTATTTAGAAAAATAAAGTTAAATTCACGCGGACTAAGGCGCGGGTACAGTTAGTTACTAATATAATAAATATATTCATAAACGATTCATTTATTCCTTATATTACACCATTCTGTACTGTCTCTCTCTTTTGAACTTAGAATTATACCATAAATATATAACTTACCATTGAGGAATTTATTTTTACAATTGTGAAAGCAATATCTACAGCTAATAAATATTATAGAATTAAGAAGACATTAAGAAACGTAAACGTAAACAATACATTTAGTTCTAAAAGGAAGAAACAGACAGACACTTTTCTGAATTTTTAATCTGAAATTCATAATTATTTACTAATCATAACATCATATATACTTTATAATTTTCTTTTTGTTTTAGAAACAACGAAAGGAATCACAATATCGAGGAGATGACATTAATTATAGTTGTTTTCAGGGTAATCATTCTGATAGTAAAATATATTGGAATCAGACCAAGATAATGAACAAGGACAAAGAATTAGGTTTGCATCTGCATCTTCTAATCATTTTTAATAAAATGTTAAGTGTAATTGGCAATCAGCATAATCTGTATGTTTTTTATTAACAATAATGGAATTAATAAACCTTGCGTTTATGGTGTGTACAATGACACGGCCTCAATAAAGGATTAAAGAATGAGGATAAAGTCAGGTCGCCAACGTCTTTGTAATGATTTAACTAGAAATTCAACATAATGGTGTTTAGGGGAGCCGCATGTAAATCAACCTAATAATATTTATTGTTAATAATAAAACTAATTTCCTCCTTATATATCAGCCATATATCATATAAATCCTTATTAAGTTGCAATAACTTATAGGTACCTATTATTATGTTATACTGATAAGTCTTTATGTACTAATAGGGAATATAATAAGTAAC
Organism: Achroia grisella; assembly: GCF_030625045.1. Lineage (NCBI taxonomy): Eukaryota > Metazoa > Arthropoda > Insecta > Lepidoptera > Pyralidae > Achroia > Achroia grisella. The sequence continues at coordinate 36,860 of NW_026712868.1, read as the reverse complement.
AACACGACTGCTTTACACTGTGCTTATTAACAGACAAGATGGACGACCGTCTGCGAAACGCCCTTACAACTTTATGAGACCTTCATGACTACTAACCCATATGGAGTTGAGAGAGTCATTGTCAATTGTCGATATCATGATGAATCCAAAACATGACATAATTTCACTGAATCAACAAACAGCAGAGGGCACGAATACCATACCATCTAAAATATCGGTATAATCAAGTCCAATGTAGCAGGGATCGAACCTACCGCCGTCTCTTGTTTTAATTGCTTAGGTAGACTATACAAAGTCGTCTGCATGCGCATGCTGGTCTCACCTATTGTAGCCTGCAAGCAGGGACATTACATGGGTATGAATTTATGATTCCTCATCTGTCTTCCGAAATAGCAACGCATGATTTTGCCATGGGCGTTATTATGGTGACATGATATTAGTAGTGCTAATACTAATTCTCATGTTGGCCGACAGCATATTACTCCTATCCGTTTCATACAAAAAAATGGTTATTAATCACTGTTTTCATCACCGGACTAACAGAGTCAAACAGAAATAAAAAGATATATATATGGAATAAATGTATATCAACTCCACATTCGATCTCACTAGCTTTCTGTTTATGTCGGGTTGTCACCACTCTATTGTCTAAAACATTTGTCAATGATAAATAATAATTTATTTATTTAAATAACATACATTATGTTAACATCTCTTCTAGAACTCTTGGGATCCAAATCAAGTTCGGGTTACGCCTTTAATTACACGGGGAAAGTGTACGAATTCGATAATAATACAATCATGAATTGCTACAGAGAACATGAATCGGAAAGTATGCTTCCGTTCTTAAAGAAATAAAAAAGATATATGTCAAGCCAGGTGCATTCGTATCTAAATTGATATAAAGGCGGAATTTTATTAATAAGAATATATACCTAAGTGTTTGTATGTTGAGCGTTCATCTCATACAACTGTCGTCGCTCATACAACTACATATCACACACCTAGCAAAATACTGGATTGACTAAAAAATTATATTAAACTTTAACATCAATGTAATGTCAATTTAAAAAATGGGTTAATCCAATATCATACTAGGTGTGTAATATGTACATATATACGTATGTATGTATGTATAAAAAATCAAATTCACAGTATTCGTAATCTCTAAACTTCATTCTTATTATGCTTAGGCTTAGGTAATTATTCTAAATAAGGCATGGGGTTGTTACTATCATTCCTTAATTTTTTTTTCGGAATGTTTATACCTGTCTACTTATAATACATATATATCGTACACGACCTCTGTAACATAGTACTGTACCTTCGAGGTGTCTAGTCTATTACTGATTGAGTTGTATGGTGTAGTTTGCATTGATATATAGAACCACCACAGATGTAGAGATGTCGTGATATATACAACAGTTTTGTTATCTGAGTTACACCCTTTCCAGAGAATGAGGATTAAATCTTATCACACTTATTAAATCGTGGCAATTTCAAAAGGAGTTTATCAGAATAGAGCCCCTAATACCAATTAGTAACGAACCGTGCGTGTGGAGGAGCTACAGGAAATATATTATACTGCACGGATGGAAGGACTGGTTTTCATGGCAATAATTATTAATTATGTACATATATGATATTCATTTCAGTACAGGAATATATATATATTATTACAATTACAATGTGAGCTGTAATAGTAGTACTCACTGGCTGCATATTAATGGTAAGTCATATATCAAGCGCCACTAAAGTTGAACTTCGACTGATTGATTGATTGTAACAATCATGAGAAAAATCATATCTATACAGTTTGAAAATTATGGGCATTTTATAATATTTGTTCTAACTTGACTTTTTCGTTTATTGTGGTTAATTTTTATTATTTTTTCAATTTAACTTTTAGAAAAATTGGGGCCATTATGTCATTATTTTTGACTGTGGTTCTAAAAATATTATTTAGGGTTACGATTCCAAAGTTTAAATGAACAAAAATATGTGTTAATTAACCTATTGTGGTAATACCAAAATAAGAATATTTACATATAAAATTCTATTAATATATCTATATATTAATTATACCAATACTAAATGGATTTATATTATTTTGTTTCATTTCCGCTACAATTAGCATGTATGAGACCACACATATTCAATGCGGAAACCTGACTCCTTGAAACCTAAAGGCCTAAGGACCGTCGCAATCTAATAATTATTAAATTCCGACCGTTATTGAATCTACACCCATATTACAATATTAGTTACAATGTATAAAGTAGTGTAATAGCAAAATAACACCTAATTCGATAAAATAAATATTAAGTTGCAACATATTATTATTTACAGATAAAAATGAGATATTACAAGTATCAAAGATGCCAGCAAAACTGATGTACAATTCTTACATTTAAACAAGACACATTACAACTCAAAATTAATGTATTCAATTTAAATGTTCTTCACCGCAACAAATAATGGTACAGTGTGCATAAGAAATGTTACGGCCGTAACTAATCTTTAAAGAAGATAGTAAGTATCTAATTAAAATGTTAATGATGATATCATAGTAATACACGTGGAAGTTTAAATCGATTACTTCCATTTTCTGATTGGAGACACAAATGTTCAGACAAATTTATTAGAAACGTATAGATACAATAAGGAATAACAACGTACAACCTATACATTTCATCTATACATATAAATAAAATTGGAGTGTCTGTTTGTAATATTGAAATAACCGTTTTTTACTACATGCATATGAATACAGTACATACACCAAAACAACATTTTTGTTCCGGCTACCTGCCAAAAAAGTCCCATCAAAATCGGTCCAGCCATTTCAGAGACCGGAACAAACAGACCGACAGACAGACAGACATAAATTTTTCTCCAACTTTTCGCAATCGAAGACGTAAATCGTATTCCGGGGTAAGCTCAGGAGAGTAATGTGGAGGAGGGTTTTTCAGTTTTATCAGTGATTTGCCGGAGGTAGTCACTACGGCGTCCTGTCTGTTGTTTGCAGACGACTTAAAGTTATTTTTAAAAATTACCAATTTCTCTGATTGTGAGCTCCTTCAGAATGATATAAACAATATCTTTGAGTGGTGTGAAAAAAATCCCTTGATGTTCAGTGACACCAAATGTTCACTTGTAACATTTAGTTGGAATGTGAACACCTATAGGCATAATTATCAGTTAGGTAATACACTGCTAAATGTGTGTCTATATGAGAAACCTGGAATAATTCTTTTTAATATTATATATATGTTGATAACTTCCTGAATAATGTTTAGATCTATATATATTTAAGTTTGTTATGCAATCTAAAATTCATTCTTTTATAACTGGATTTGTATACTTTGTTAGCAGGCAGAACCAACTTAATATGCTTATCGGACAACTCATACTTGTATTAAAATACTATTTAGATGTCTTAGATTGCAGTAATATTAGATAAAGGATAACAGAATAGCAGAGAGCCGTTTTCGTCTCATCATTAGTTTTAAATTATATTATTGTATGGGTTGTATTGTGTGAAAATATATACTTGGTGAGAAACTGCAAAATAAAATAACGATATGTATTATTATTAGTTAATAACATAATAAATACGTTCGACATACACCAATAATATATTGTTACATTTTTTCAGTTGTCTGTTTTGATTTGTGGGATATGACACTGACTAATCTCTAAATCGGTGGATTGATTTTGATGGGATTTTCTTTGTAGTCAAAGTAGATGATGTAATAAAATGTAACCAAATTCGTTAAGTTAAAAAATCAATTAAAGTGTTCCATAAGAGCGCGGGTTACCAGTTACGTTTTTTCAATATAATAAATATATTCATAAAATTAATTTATGTTCCTGGAACTATTATAATTTTGAGCTGGCCTCTCTTTAAAAATGACGATTTTTGGACATTAATATCTAAATCAACAGTTTGAGATATTATGAAATTATATTCCAAGATCTATATGAACCAAATTTGACTTTGTGTGAATTTGCTGGAGTTTCGAGGATGGCAGTTCATTTTTACAGTATGTTAAAGCAAGATTAGGTATTATTATTATTATTGTTTTTTCTGTCTTTGGTTTAAGTGTAATTAGTGTATATGTATGTAATTAGTGTTTATAATAGTATGTATTTGTATATTATCTTCCTAAGTTGACCATATTGGGAGACTGTAAACTCACTTAGTATGACATAAATAAATAAATTGTAAAAAATGGTTTTTTGGTATACATGTACCGTAATTATATTCATATGCATGTAGTAAAAAACGGTTATTTCAATATTACAAACAGACACTCCAATTTTATTTATATGTATAGATTAGGAACACACCCTTAGATGTTGCAAAGAGGCGCCCATTTCGTCTCTAATTTTGTCATTTACTTGAAAGTGACAAAATCACAATATACTCTACTGTTATAAAACTGTTACATTTTTTTTATAGTTTATGGTCTAATTAATAGTTAAGGACAAGGCAAACTCAGTATAAACAATTATTTTGTTTATATTGTTTAGACTGTGGGGTAAACAAAATTGATGATTTCTTTCTCTAATATTAGTTACTCCGCTTTATTTAACAATTATTAGAATATTATTTTAATATTTCCAAAATTTGTTGTTGTCTAGATGCCACCCACAGTGGACAACCGATCTATGTAATGCATGGGAAAGAGACTCTCAAACAGGTATCAATCTATATCGGAAAGAAATTTTAATATAAGTTAAGGATAGTGATGAAAATAATAATAAATCTGACAAAATGTTTCTACTAAAAGTTGTAGAGAAAAAACTTCTACACAAAACAGATACTAGACTAACAAGAGAAGTGTGTGGCATATACACAATATACAATCTGTAATGTTCACGGTACAGTACAGTCCCCTAAACTAACACGGTATATTAGTTCCGCATTCTTAAAACGCTATTTACCTAGCAGACAGATAGTGGATTTCAATTCATCCATATTTAATTAACATAATCTGTGTAAATTTCTTATTAATTGCACAATCCAATTGTACGTCAAACTTAAAATATTTTTACGATGTCACTAAAAAGATTTTACGATTTTATTGAAATTTTAACTCTTTAAATCAATGCACACGAATAATTTAATTTCAAACACAATTAATCATAAATTACAAATAAACAATCTAATTTCAGACGGTAAAAATAATATTGAAGATAATGAAGAAAGCAACATTGTAATACCCGTGATATCTACAGCAATTGTATTATTACTATTATTAATAATATTGTTTTTGTATTGGAAGTCTAAATCGCAATCAGGGAGGAATGATTCAAACCAAGAAAACCTTTACGTATGTTGTTTATTTATTTATGTATATTTCAGCCGGATATTCTTCCATATTATGTTAGTAAACTTATAATCTATGTTAGTGAATGGATATTAAAATTGAGCATCATACATATGTTAAAAATGTATATATATTCCTCACCTCACTGCAATCCAATTGTAACCAGTGGACAATCCAATATACTTGCTCCATTTGTTAGGAGGCTATTTGCGCTCCACCGAAATCTACGCATCAGTTATCAATTATTTTGCTCATTATGGCTTGAAAGCATTTTGCAAACATCCTTGATGTGTAACAGTACCAGGGAATCGTCAACAATATCCTAAACTCATTATTACCTATATTGTACGCGAAGTGCCCTTTGTGTATACCTAAACTTTAATTTTTTTTACCAAAATTTATTAATAATTTATTTATTTATTATCTATTATATAACTAGTCAAATACAATGGAAAGTTCTAATGCAGTTGCAGAAACAGATACTTCGATCAACATAGCACTTGACCGTATCCTGGAGAGCCATAATGGCAGTCTCGGGCGACAATCCTGGCTCAAAACAAATTGCGTATCGTATATATTCAATTATTTACGTACTGATGTCTCAAGGACCTTCGCATCAAAACGAGCCTACCTATATCATAATTATACGTACATTATTTAGTTAAATATCTAATAGATACGAGTGTATACTATATACATTATATCCTTGGATGTGGAGTTACTGGTGGTACTTCAAGAGAAATAAAAATTTCCACTACAGTGGACAACATTAGAATCCTAAATGACAACAGACAACAACTGACAAATCATCAACTGACAACAAGCGTTGTATATGATAATAACAATATAATGCATTTACATTATATTGTTATTATCATATACAACGCAGTTGATGATATGTTTTTACATAGATTTATTGTGCTCGCCCTTTTTCAGAGTTCGCTACCTAGATCCGTTAGGGACAAGAATTGAAGGAATAGGAGCGATGGTTTTTATCTCCTCAGGATATAGAACAAACTTTCCAAAGGAAATATTACGTTTATATATGAGTGGGCTACAACAGGGTGTAGTGGCGTTTACTCTTCAGTATGGAAAATCTGCAGATTTTTATTGTGCAACATTACATGTAAATACTGTTTAAATATAATGTTTAACTACGTGTTTATATGTAAACATTTTTTTCTAGGCGACTCCTAACGTACTGTATGCTGATTTACAAGAAATGAATGCATCAACGAATACCCAACTTAAAAAAGATGACTCGCCCTATTCAGAAATTATTGGCATTTTGGAACCTAAACGCGTAAGCTACATTAAGTGTTTATTATGTGACCAAGCTGTAGAACTGATTATTTCATGAAATAGTCGAATACTTAATTCACTGAAATTCATTTAAATTGTTGTTTTTTTTTTCGAATTATTCCAATCCTGTTGGTTGTAGCTGGCCTTGAAAGCATTATCGGACCTAAATAGGAGGTTATGTTTAGTCCGAGATCACTGTCGGTATGATCCCCATTGGAATGGGCAGGAGATAAATATAAGGGGGTTAAAGGATTCATCGATTCAGTTATGATATATCTAAATATGATACATAGGTATTTTAATATTCTTTGTCCCTTTTTTCGACGTATCATAACAGTTGCAGATAAGAACAATTTAAAATTGCATAATATCTATAAATTGAAAGGAAAATTATAATTATATGTGCCGTGATTTCGTCGGAGTGGCTCCGACGAAATCACGGATAAAGATTGGTAAATTAATAGATTTGTCGATGAAAACAATGTTGGCCTTATTGTTTTTCACCACCAATCGATTTAATTTTCGATTTATTGACCACAAACAGCACTAATATTATGATTTAAATGTTTTAACGAGCTTACCGTAATATTATGTTACGTTCGAATTCTAATAGTATTTATTTTCATTTATGTACTTACAATTAGCAAACAAGCTGACTGATGGTAAGTGGTAACCGTCGAACATGAACAGTACTAAGGACATCGCATTATGGTAAAGATTAAAGTAGATCTGTATGCCAATTCCATATAAATTCGTTTAGCGATTTTTACGTATTAAGTAAGAAACAATCAAACATACAAACTTTCAAGTTTATTATATTAGTAGGATATGTCCCGGCTTATCTTTATAAAATTTTGTTTCTTTGTATAGAAAGAAGAAGTTCACTACGAAGAAATACAAATGAATAGTCAAAATAGCAAAAAAGAAAAGGTTGTATATTCAGAAGTATCTAACAAAGGATGCTAGCATTCCATTGTTATTAATATTCATTGCTCTGCAGGCTACACTGGTTACGCAGTCCACGCTGCTAGATTTCTTTATTCACATCCCTGAAGTTTAGCTGTATCAATTTTCAAAAACAACTTAGAGATCTATTGTTACTATGAGCGTGTATTGTTTACTCAATTACTTTATTTGTTGTTATAAAAAAATGGTATATTACGCTATATAAACTAGCCCTAGTGTATGCAGTCAAACGTATACATTTTTCGTGTGATTTTAGTGTAGATTGTAACCATTTTAAGGAATTTTATTTTCTCTGAAAAAAGAGTAAAAGTTTCCCTCTCCCGTACTCGTAGAAACGGATCTGTAATTTTTTAATTATTCTTAGTCATTTTTTATTTACGTGAACTGTGAACTTTTATTCACGTATAATTATTTGGTTAATTGTCAACAAATACTAAATCTATAATGATTTTGTTTTTTTACATAAGTTACTTTTAAGAATTATTTATATTATAAATTGGCCTACTGCCGAACAAAGTAACAAGAAATATATTTATAAAAATATTTATAAGGGACTGTAGAATTCGTATAATATAATTATAAAATATTATTATGTAATAAAGATAATTATAAGAATATTCACAAGGGACTGTAGAGTTCACAAATACAATTTATATAGAAACAGAGATAAAAACAATTTGTATGTAAATCTAATTTACTACAATTTCATTGTATGTTAGTAATAAGTAAAATTTAATCATTAGGCTAAACACAAAAATAAATACATATATTCTATACATGTTGTATATTTTATTTATTCAAAAACAAAACACTATTCATTGTGTAATCTCGACCATAATTAATAAACTAATAATTAAAACAAATTAATTTAATATTCAGTAAGACAAATATTAAAGAAGAACAATAATATCCTAATAACAATTTGATCAGAGACTTCATTATCATTACATAGTATAAAACAAAGTCGCTGTCGCGGTCTGTCCGTCCGTATGTATGCTTAAATCTTTTTTGTTTTTTTTTTAATAGATAGAGTAATTCAATGGGATGGTTTATATGATAACAATTTGATCACAGACTTTAACAATAAACAAAAAAGTATACATAGTGTGTGTCAAATAGGTACATGTATGTAATGTTTTTTATTAATCCCCCTCCCTATCGAACGCTCAACTAGACCAGACGTGTAGTTAGTTGTGTCGCTTAATAATTATTTTAAATAAACATAATAAAATCAGTGGTCAAGTACTAGGACCGCAGTCATCTATCGAAGATATAAGACAGAGACAACACAAGTGAAACAAATAGTGAGCCACTGCTTCTGCGCCGAGTATTGAATGCGTAACGGGGGCTACTACAGAAACTGTGAATTTAGAATTTTTTTTTTTTTGTCCTAACATATTTTAATCAGAAAATATGCCTAGAGTACAAAGAACTCCTCCGCTTGGAACACCTATGCAAGGCTGTTCATCAGAATCTGACGCATTGACTTCTGAAGGTAAAAACACTGAATTGACTATTAAGCGACAAAAAAGAAGAAGAGACTCTCCTGGAACATCTGAAGAAATAGGTCTGCTGAAAAGCGATATGATGGCTATGTTGAATAAGTGGAAATCAGGTCAAGAGGACACGATGGAGAAACTATGTTCAACAATGACTGAAGTAAAAGCTGATGTTTGTAAAATGAAAACATCCCAAGATGAACTAGTCAAGTCAATTGAATATATGACACAACAGTATGATGATATGCACCACAGAATGTTATCCCTTGAACGAGAACGCAAAGAGCAAACGGAATACATTCAATCACTTGAAACTAAAGTTGAAGACTTACAAAGAATGCAAAAATCATCTCAAATTGAAATCAGAAACGTTCACTCAACTAAACTAAAAACCAAACAGGATTTGTGTTCATATGTGGAAAGCTGTTGCAAAGCCCTGACAGTACCTACAAAACCTTCTGAAATAAGAGACGTATATAAATACAAGGATAAGAACGGAAGCCAGACTATTGTGACTGAATTCTCCTCCGTTTTTACTAAAGACAAAATTATCGATGCTGTAAGAGAATACAATGTAAGATCCCCGAATGAGAAATTCAACTCGGCTGCAATAGACATCCATGATGGACCTAAAGTTCCGATATATATTTCAGAAAGTCTTACAAATAAAACTAAAAGACTCCTTTTCCTTGCTAGGGGTATAGCAAGGACATCTGAGTATAAATTTTGTTGGACGCGCAGAGGCCGGGTATTTCTACGAAAAGAAGTTGGTAGCCCTTCAATTGAAGTGAAGAATGAGACTGACCTACAGGATATAAAGGCTTCAATGAAATGACTATCCTTAAGTATAATGTATTTTTTCTAGTCATTTTTTTATATACATAGATTAATTATTGTAGATCTTAAATTTAGTCTAATTTATTTGATGGTAAATCCTAGAAATTCTTTTTATTGCCGCGGGAGTTATGTTAAATTTTGTAAACTAGAGTATTGCAAAGCATATTTATACTGTTGTAACGACAATCCAAAGATAGGGCTCAAACAATGGACCTATCTAAGATATAAGGTAAATCACACAGTACCACTTCTTAACAATTTTAAAATTCGCTTCTCCAATTAATGAATTATTAACTAATATTGACCAAATCTCCACTGGTGAGTCTTATTTATGTAGTCCAGAACTCTACTCAACTTATAGTTCTAGTACACATTTAAAAATAATGACACAAAATATTAGAAGTATTTCACACAACTTTGATGCATTTGAAGTACTTCTTGAACGACTTAATAGTGAATGTGACATATACGTCCTTACCGAATGTTGGAATTCCAAAGTTGCTACTTTTCCCTCTCTTCCGAATTATGCAACGCATTTTACCTCAATCAATAACAACCAAAATGATGGGATTGTTATATATACTAAATTAGGAATACGCTGTTCGGTAGAGGAAATACCAATAAAAGACGCTACGTGCATGATAATCAAGGTTAACACAGATACAATTATTATATCAATTTATAGATCTCCATCAACATATAACATTTCAGATTTTCTTGATTCCCTCGACAACTTATTAAACATAAATAAACAATTTAAAAATATCCTACTTATTGGTGACATAAACATAAATATTCGACAGGATAATCCAGACTCTAATTCGACAACATATCTTGATCTATTAGCAACGCATGGTATGTTACCAAGTCATACTTTTCCTACCCGGGGTGATAACTGTATAGATCATACTATAATCAAAACTTGTACATCAGTAGTTACGGTAGTTTTAGATGCGCCACTGACAGATCATTGTGGTGTTATACTAGCATTTAATCAGGAGACAAAATCAAAAACAGAGAACAAATTCATAAAAAACAAAATAAATTTCGAGGCCATAGTCAACGATATCTTTAATACTGATTTTAATGCTATAATGACTTCGAATGACCCAGAATGGTGCACTGAGGAATTGGTAAACATACTAACAACTTGTAGAAATACTAATACAAAAACCATAATAATTCCGAGACGTAAACGAAATATTAAACCCTGGATAACCCCCGGATTAATCAATAGTTTAAGAAAACGTGATAAGTTACATACAGAATGTAGACTAGAACCTTCAAATATAACTATAAAAAATAGATATATTACATACAAAAATTTCTGTAATGATTTACTAAAGAGACTAAAAAAAGAATATGAAAGACGTGAACTTGAAACGAATTCAAAAGATATTAAAAAGACGTGGACTACGATCAAAAAAATTACGAATTTAAACAACCAAAAAGTTTTGCCTACAGAATTATTAGAAATATCAGAATCACCTATAATGTCAATTAACCGTGTTAATGAATTCTTTGCAAATGTTGGTAAAGATTTGGCTGATAAAATTACAAACAAAAATAAGAATAAACATAATATGACCCACTACATCCCTAATGCTGGATCAATGGTAATGCATTATACTAGCGAAAATGAAGTAAATTCATTTCTGCTTAGTTTGAAGTCCGATTCATCAGCAGGCTGGGATGGAATAAATACCAAAATGTTGAAAATGTCACGAGAGAAACTAGTACCAGTTATTACACATATATTTAACTTATGTATAAGTGAAGGAATTTTCCCCCAAATATTCAAAATAGCACTGATTCATCCAATATATAAGGCGGGAGAAAAAGACTGCATCGGCAACTATAGGCCAATTTCTTTACTACCAGTGCTCTCAAAATTACTTGAAAAGATCATTAATAAAAGACTCGTATCATTTCTGAATGACAACAAAATTATATCCAATAATCAATTTGGATTTATGGCTGGAAAATCTACGGAAGATGCGGTCACTACATTATCCGAATACACTGGGAAACTAATAGACAATAACAACAAAAGTCTCGGTATATTTCTAGACCTTGCCAAGGCATTTGATACAGTCTCTGTACCCTTGCTCTTGGATAAGTTGGAATTATTGGGTATACGTGGCATTCCACTGAAATTGTTTACAGACTATCTTTCTAACAGAAAACAACGTGTGGTTATTGGGAAATACACTAGTACTGATGCAGATGTGTTGTTTGGGGTCCCACAAGGCAGCGTTCTTGGGCCTAGTCTGTTTTTAATTTATATTAATGATTTATGTAATCTAAACTTAACTAATGGACGTATTTTCACGTTTGCAGATGATACTGCATTAATATTTCATGGAAGGAATTGGACGGAGGCTAGGGCTATGGCTGAATTAGGACTTCAACAAGTAATGAAATGGTTAAATAACAACATTCTCACTTTAAATGTCTCGAAAACAAAATGTATACTATTTGGTATCAATCATAACAACCTGCCTTCAGTATCTAGTTTCCAACTTAAAGCGCACACCTGTGATATGGATGATAATATGTGTTCATGTCATTATATAGAAAGATGTAAAATGCTTAAATATCTAGGAGTGATTCTGGATGAGTGTTTAACATGGAAACCTCATATCAATGATATAATTAATAGGGTCAGACGTTTAATGCCTATTTTTAGAAAAATTAGACATGTTGCAGACTTCAGACTACTAAAATCAATATATATTGCACTGGGCCAATCTATTTTATCATACTGTATTAGAGTATGGGGTGGCTCTCGAAAAACAATCATTCTACCACTAGAGAGAACGCAACGTTCCCTACTTAAAATAATAAAATTCAAACCTTACCGATTTTCCACAAAAGAATTATACTTGGAATGTGACGTACTAACAGTAAGGCAATTATATGTAAAACATTTAATGAAGTATCAACACAAAACTGTTATATATAATCAGGAAGCATATAAAAATCTAAGACGAAAGGACAGGGTTTGCCTAACAAAAAAGTTTAACACTTACTTCATTACAAAGTTTCAATGCTTTGTTGGACCGCGAATATATAATAAGATAAATAAAATATTAGATATACATCACTTAAATTTACACCAATTATTAAACAAATTAGTACCATGGTTAAAAACGCTCGATTACGATACTACGGAACAATTGTTTAGAATATTATCCTAATTTAAATAATATAACGTAAAATAAAAATAATTAAATAATTATATATATACATATGTTTATATATTGTATGTAGTGTGTGAATATATATGTATATATCTATATGCGAAATATATTTGTTGTATGTATTGATATGTTTAATGAATATAAACAACACTTAATGTATTATGTGGTTGTGCGTATATGTAACATATAAATATATATATAACCTTTTTTTTTTTTTGTAAAAAACATGTTTTATTAAAATATAAGATAAGTTTCTACATTTAGTGGTCGCACTTGCAAATATCTATGCACCGATTGTAGTTGGACCATACGATGTGACGCATTCATTGCTCAACGATACGATTTATTTTATTTTTAAGTATACCCTACATTTGTCTTATTTTTTCGTTCACCTCTAAAGAATCGTATAGCATGTTATCTTTAGGTGGGCAATGGTGTCTGAGATACAGGCTAGGCCTAGTTTAGACACTACTGCACTGGACTTGATATTAAATAGTTAATAACTATTGTATATATATGAATTAATATAGATATATAACCTTAGTTAAGTCCCTTTTGTATTTGTTTTTTTTTTGCACAATAAAGTTATTATTATTATTATTATTATTATTAATCTATTTTTTATGCCTACTTAAAAAAATATTTGGATTCTGCGCTACTTCTCTAAACAAACTGCTTGTAAGTGTGCAAAATTTCATACTACTTCGTACAATTTTCATAAAAACGGTTTTGCTTCACGTATTAAAATATAAATTAACCTTCCAGAAGAAATTAGAGAAATAAATATTAAAATGGTTTAGAAATCTGAAGTATGTATAGAAACTGTTAGTCAAAAACAAAGACTTTGTTTTATATTATAATATTTATTATATAGTCCAAGATCCACGGGCAACCAGAAGTCACGTAATTTTGATAATCAAAATGTACAATATTGAGTACTGATAATGTTAATATGCTATGATTGTATGTCATGCACTACAACATTAATTTATGAGATTCAGTAAGAGCATATAATAGTTTTTAGTTATATCTGCAATCTTCAATTTATTTGTCCATCTCTATTCGATTGTTTTGTGCTCTAATTGCTTCTTCTCTTGCTTTGTGTCTCTCTCGCATACATACTGAGCCAGGACCAGCAACCGGTCAATGCGACCAATTTCAACTCGGTTGAAAACTTTTGTAATTATTAAGACAGTTGTATTATGAAGCCCAGTGAACGTTAACTATGATTCCGAGTGTGGGAGGAACCTCACAATTTTTTCTATTTATTATTGTCGATGACATTATGCACTATAAATTTAATGTTCATTTTAATCATGATATATATGTTAACAAGTTATCTACTGCTATATACATGGTGTAGTATAAAATGTAGACGGCTCTATTAAGTTGTCGTTGTACAAAATATAGATTATTTAAAAGCAAGAACAACGTAACCAGTAGACAACCTGCATAGTCTATTTTTATAAAAAAAAAGTATGTATGCGAAGGTCCTAAATAGGTATATCTAGCAGGTACTGCATCCAACGATTTTTGAAAACGGCCTCTAGTGGTACTAATATTTGTTATCTGTGTGACTCTAACTCCATTCTATAAACTTCGTTAATAATTTGCGTAAAGAAATAAGTTTATCAGAATAGATAAGATATAACAGACATAAGATATAAACTTACTAACATAGTTAACCATGCCGAAAAATCTCTCCCATGCCTGGTAGTCCAATATAATCGGCATGTCCATTATTGCTTTCAATTTTGATGTAACAATTTTCACCCCTGTGCATTAAAGGATTCCAGTACGTAACCTCATAGACACAAAATTCACACTTTTCGGAATTAAATTTTATTCCCACTTTCTTTGCTGTTTCGAGAAGACACTATGATGTCATCAATAAAAGAGTCTACACCAATTAAATCTTCCAGCAGTTGTCGCTCTCGCATCTAGACACGCGGCAGCGTGTCAAGCCGAGTTTCAAGTAAACTGGCTTGCAGCACCGTGTGTATATTTACACGAACCATTTGGAGCCACTTTTGACCCCCTCATAACTCAAAAACTCTTTCACACAAACCTGTCAAATTTGGTTCATATATTGAGACTTGCGAGATAAATATGTGTTCCAAATTTCATAAACATATCTCAAACGGTTATTTAGATATTAATGTCCAAAAATCGTCATTTTTATCACTGATCAACTATAGATCAAAATTATAACCCACTTCCAGATGACCTAGGAAGTTCAAATTTGGCATGCAGATAGATAATTAGGTGAATATAAAGGAAAAAATCTGAAACTGGTAAATTGTTATCATTTTACTACAATTTTTCACTTTAATTGATTATATTTCAACTTATACTGGACGATTACTAAAATTCTATGAAAACGTCGATAGCCACCAATTGACATTGATCCCTGGCGAAATATCTCATCTTGTACTGGACGGAAAGTAATATTGTATGAAAACGTCGATCATTACCAATTTACGTTGACCCCTTCACATCAGTGTCGGTCGATAACTAGCGAACTTCAAACATTGCATTGAGCGGTAAATTTACTATATAATCTGTCTAAAGTATACTTATAACAATAATAAAAGAGTACAGTGGAGTTCCGTATTTATTACGTTATTAACTGGGATTTAGTATAATTGTTTCAATATTTATCGCACACCAATAGTGTAAGATCATTATTTATAAATATTTATTCAATAATAGGCATTTTGGTATACGGCGCGCGGTGTGACGCCGGAGCGGGGGTGCGGGGTGGGTGCGGTGCAATAAAATCTAAACGTATCCGAGCGAGTGGCAGCCGCGCTCAGAAGCGCGGGCGCCGTCTTGACGTACGGTTTTCTCTCGATACCTATAGGGTCTATAAGATTTATGCTACGAAATTCATAGGTTTCCTTAAATCTTATGTAGTTGTGATTATATTATTACTGCAATTCTTTTAGTAAGTAAGTATGGTATATAGGCAATAGTTTAAATCAAAAAGTAATAATAATTTTAGTACAGTTATATTAGTTTTAAGTAGGAAATGTACATTTAACTCCGAATGACTTCGAAAATAACAACTCATTTTTAACAAATTGTTTTTCTTGAAAATACTACAAGTAATTTGTTACATAACGTCTTAAAAAAATTCTTTTTATTACTTATATTGTACAATGAGTCATACAATAGAATTACGGGTGGATTACACACTTACCTTACACCGAATTATTCCAATGCCTCCAGATGGAAGCTGCCTATTCCATTCGATTGCATATTTATTGTTTGAGTATAATAATATACAACAAACAAATAGGTTGCGTGAAACTATAGTAGAGTATGTATGTCGTAACTGGAATGATTTAAGTATGTACACTAGCGCTCCAAACGGGGATCCTTACTGCTCTGAAGAAGAGTATCGAGCAAGCATGCTTTGTTCAACAACGTATGGAGCTGTTTCTGAATTAAAGGCTGCAGTAAATTTACATAATATTAAGATCGAAGTGTATAATCAGGATGGTGTTCTGCTAGGTTTGTTCGGTGAAGAGGGATATCCTACGAAGCGCTTGCTCTTTACAGGAAATCTCTCTTCGGGCCATTATGACGTGTGTATTCCAGTGGAACAAGACATCAATAATTTGTGTATATCTCCGTTACAAAGGGGCTGTCCACAAAAGCGTAAACCAGGTCGACCTAAAACGTCTGAGAAATCCCGTGCGGAACAACGGCGTGATGCTAATCGGCATTATAAACAAGGGCATCCTGAAGTAGTTCAAAATTCTCAGAGACGTTATGTAGCCAAACACCCCGAGGTGTACCAGGCAGCCGTAAAACGTTATTTGGATAAAAACGCAAAGGTGCATAAAGCCGCGGCAAAACGTTATACTGAAAAAAATCCAGATGTAGATAAAAGATCTTCGAAGTTATACTACGCGAAGAAAAAATTATCGTATACTAATGGAAATGACATAATTAACAAACTAACAGACAAAATTGGAAAGCAAAAAAAGTTAAAAGCTGAAAAAATTGTGAAGTGGGTTCTTGAGCGTCGTAAAAATATACTAGATAATTATTCAAAAGTTTTAAATCGCGTTCAAAGTAAAATTACAATAAGTATGGAAAAAATGTCGTCTGATGTTCTTAAATGTTTAGGATCCCTTAGTGCTCCAAATTTATGGAAAGAATTATTTTATTATGAGGAATTGACTGTAAATATGAGGCAAAAAAACGATAAACTCTTCGGCTAAATGTTAAATCGTTTAAGAATGGGTATAGTAACAAGTCAAGACAGTTGCACTTTATCTAATCGACTTCTCAAATTAACCGCTAAAAATCAAATCGACCGGTTTAAAGAAATCATATCTTATTTTAGACTGCTGTCCGATAATACAGTATGTTTATTTCCCACTAAAAATATGTGTAACCAGTTTAATACTGCAATGTTAGCAAGTATGGAGCAACCAGAAATTAAATTAAATTCGATAGACGAAATAGACTGTCCACGATATTTAAAAAAACGAGCAAATGAAGTACTTAAAAAAAACGAGGATGATTCGTCGCTAACTGCTGGCTTAGAAAATGTAATCACGATAAAAATAGGTGCACGTGTAATGTTGCGAAGAAACGTAGATGTCAGTAAAGGACTGGTAAACGGATCCATTGGAAAATAGAGAAAGTACATTGGGACGTCAACAACAGCAATAGCGCACGTAAAATTACAATACAATTTAAACATAACTTAATTTACGAACTAGAACGAGTCAAGACCAAGTTTCAAATATTAAGTAATGTATATGTTCACAGGGAACAATTCCCTATTTGCTTAGCATATGCTATCACTATTCACAAATCACAAGGCCTTAGCCTTGACAGTGCTCTTCTCGACATAGGTTCCTCTATATTTAGTAAAGGGCAGGCCTATGTTGAACTCTCCAGAGTTAAAACCTTAGACGGAGTACATCTTATCAATGTAGATCCGAGCCAAATTAAGGCACAAGAGAGCTCAATTGTAGAGTACAACCGTCTTCGCACATTATACCGCCCCGACTTGGCTAAATTAATCATAAATAGAAAACGCGTAAAAAAAAAACCGGATGCTGAATGGACAATTCACTCGAACATTTCAAAGGTTCAAGAAAATATAGAAAATAACAAAAAAAAAAGACAATTTTACCCCGTAAACGCAGAAAAATATAGTAGTGTAAAAAAAGAATTTGATATAAATTTTGTTATAAATAATTACTTACTAAAAATTTATGAACAAAAATTAATGATATCCCATCAAAAACATAAATGTGAAATGATAGCCGAGTTTAATATTATGATATATGCCTTGATTGTTCACTTCTACGACAAAAGAGGTGAGATCTAAATGGGTGCCAAGTTCAATGGTCTGTCCAGAAAGGTATTTATAACAATATAAAATATCATTTCTTCTTATAACTTAGGATAATATACTTTAGCCTAAGGTCTAACGTTGCTAGTTTTCATATACTAAATATACTGTAGCCTTCGCAAGTTCTAAACATGTTACTTGTCGGTTCCTATTTTATTATTAGTAGTAACTAGCAATCGAAAGTAATAATTGGTATATGAGAACTGGCCAAGTTAGACCTTAGGCTATAGTATATTATCCTAAGTTATAAGAAGAAATGATATTTTATATTGTTATAAATACCTTTCAGGACAGACCATTGAACTTGGCACCCATTTAGATCTCACCTCTTTTGTCGTAGAAGTTAACAATCAAGGCATATATCATAATATTAAACTCGGCTATCATTTCACATTTATGTTTTTGATGGGATGTAATATTTCAGACGCAGAGATGATACCATACTGTAGACGCATATACTAATACCTGCCGAATGGTGTTTCGAATGTGAACTGATTCAGCATCCAATTTACTAAAAATACTGCGCATCTTTTAGTTCGGTGGTTATATCAGTTTAGCGTGGTGGTTGACGATTTAGCGGTCGTGGGTCAAGACACATCCTGATGCTACTGTTGAAACTATTACTCTGTGTTATTAATTGAAGTAGTCTATGGTATCTGTATGTATCTGTGTGCCCTTTGTGATGATGAAATTAAATGGTGGATGGTGTTTCAATTAGTTTTTATAACAAATTCAAATAGATATCTATAGATACATACAATATAACTGTAGAGGTCGAATTTCTGTACATAGAAAAAAACCCCAAAAACGAAGTGAAATAGAACACATTTACAATTTTTTCTAATTTATTGTTTCTCTGTCCGTCTCTTTGTACGGGCTAATCTCCGAAACTATTAGACCGATTTAAATCAAATTTTGCATGGAGGTAGCTTACATCCTCAGTCAACATCTTAGATACTTTAATCAGGTAAAATTAAAGAGTTAACCAAGGGGTTATGATGGGATAGTTGAAAATCTATAGTAATTCATTTAGCTTAGTACATAATGTAGTGTATGTGGAAACACTAGCAGTTTATTATCTATCGTCTCGAGCCGAGCGTACACGGACCGCCGTGCGCAAGAGGGAAGGGATTCCCTGCGCAAGCGCCGCGGAGTAAAGACGTGGAGCTATGGATAACGAGCCGATATTTCGTCGATAACAACTTACATACAAGAAGACATAAATAACAAATAAGTGAACACTATATGTGGCGACGAGGCAAAATGGATATAAATAAAGATAAGTACAAAATCATTTAATAATATATACATATACCTACGGGTACGGAGTAATTACAAATTTAGAAGGATTATGGTGGGGCCGCACGGGGAGCGAATTATATAGACCTATACAGAAAAAACAATAGCTGGGTAACATCGGTTTACGATCGATTTGCGCCAAGTAAGTAGGTACCTAATTATAAATTGTACTTGCTATACCTATAGTGTCTCTAACTGGTAGGAATAGTCGTATTAATAATCATTGTGGTACTTTGTTTACGTATATCCGTGATTTATTATTTTTAATGTATGATAATGGTGTACTGCCTGCGCTGGCGTGGCACTGATGGAGTATGGTAGAATGAGCGGGGGGGATAGGATCGGTTGACCCGTCGTGGTGGGTTCGTGTTAATTTGTCGCGATGGTTTCTGGGGGGAACCGCGTGGAGGTCCCTCTGGCGTGATACATTGTAGCAGTGGGATTATTTTAACAATCCCATTACCCCTTCCGTATTTCCGTGTTGAAATAAAAATCGGTAATGATTGCCGATTTTTAATGTTGGTAATGGTTGCCGCTGCATGTTCGTTTTATGTGGGGTCGGTGACGGTGAGATGTTTGGTGGGACATCATATTACATGATGCAATAGACCTGTGGATATGAAATAAAATAGAGCACTGTGCGGACGACACGTTTGTTTTGCTTTATCTTTTCTAGGTGTCGATGCACTTTAATTACTTTTGTCAATAGGGCCGCCTTATTGTATTTATACAGATGTGGTGACAAGTGTTCAAATGTCACTATTTTCTTTTAGGGTATTGCTGCAAATGGAAGTGGTCTAAAGTTCCTCTTTCAAACTGTAATGATCACATGATAACCTAATATTACATTTGGTACGGGATAATATTACGATGTTGTCGGGTGATACGATATTATTACAAATGATGGATAGCTGACAATTGTACCTGCATTATAGTACTGATGTTGGGTATTATGTACAAAACAACAATAGTAAAATCTAAGGTGGGGTGACACGGTTTGAGCAGTGATTGGTAGACAATATTTATATTTGCCTTAATTGATTGCAAGTGTTGAAGTATCTGGGTAACAGTGTCCCATACATTTCGATGCGAATGAGTTGTTCGGAATACCTGCAGACTATTTTATTTTGGTATTCGAGCAGAGCCGCGAAGTAGTGTTGTTAAAATGTTTTTATTTGGATTGGATTTGGCTTTTGGATTATATAATTTATAAATAATAATTATTAGTGAGCATTCCAATGGATGCCGGTGGGACTTGCAATTGTTTTACATAGGAAGGTTTTAAATGTAGATTAATTATTAGTTTGATATATTATGTTGGGGTCTACTATACAGGTTGTGTAGTGCAAGGTGCCTATCTACTTGTATGGCATATTTTTAACAATTTGTGCTTTGTGTTAAAATGAAGCGCGCATCTACACTTGCGACCTAGAAGGCAATCTTTTGGTTTGGTGAATTTAGTGTCTAATGAATTTGTTGAAGAAAAACAAAAAACAACGTAGTCAAGAGGTTGAGATGCCGACTATTATATTGCGAGGAAGTGTGTCGCTAGTTATGGCCGGATGTAAGGTACAGGAGTGCTGTTTCTGTATGCGGTGTGTGGTTTCTATAGTCAGTAACACTGGAACGAGAAAAAGGATACCTAATTATGTATATAGAATTATTCTATTATTTTACAGAAAGGACAGTGATTAACTTTTAATAATAAGCTATAGTATAGTACAGTGGTGGTGAGTATGTCTTTATGGAATCATATTTAAGATTCTCTCTAATTTAAAAATACCAGTAAATTAGAAATTGCACAATAATGGTTACATGAAATAGAACTACTATTAAGTTCTGAATTATTGTACCTACTCGCCTAATGCATTATGCGGATGAGTGAAGGGGTTATTAGAGTGGAAAAAAAAATGTTTTTTATATTCTTTGAAGTTTCGGGAACATGGAATAGAATATGAATATTCTTTATTTAAAGAAGCTTGAATAAATAATAGGAATAATAGCCACAATTCCATTAATGTACCGCATTTAGTAGCTGTGGAATGGAGTTAGAATTTGTTTTGTGATCACATGCAGACAGCGCTGACAGCTGTTTTATATGAATGTGACGGGGATGTTGGAGCGATGGGGAGTCATTTTTAATTGACAGTTAATCCAGTTGCGGCTGGAGTTGTGTAGTGTCGCGATACGCGAAATAAGTGTATTAATGTGGTTTTGAGTTTTGAGATAGCTAATAGGAAATGATACCTGCTTCATTGTAGTAGTTGTAAAATATATACATGTATTTGTTTATCGTCATAGTACTGGTGTTGGTCGCTCTCTAAATACTTTGGCCGCATTGCAGGGTAGCTTAGACAAATTAGCGTGTTTTAACTTTTACATACGTACTACAGTGCAACCTCGATAAAACAAATCGAAAAAAAAAAATATGTAGTATATCAAGTAATTCGTTGAACTGAGATTTATTATGTTGAAGGTACGTTGGTCTAAACTTCGTTATAAAAAGGTAAAAAACCTGTCTAAGCCATTTCAACTTGAATCTTTAACAATAGTGACGAGCAGCAGTGTTTACAAAACTTTACATTACTTTCCATCGAACAACAATTATTGTTCTACGAACAAAAGTACGTCGAAACATGTCCTGACATGAATCACATTTTATGAGATAAGAGATAAGTAGAGTTAGAGTCATACCATTGGTGGGAACATTATATAAAGGTTTTGGGTTAAGAAAATTCCTTAGAAAGAGGTGTTTTTCCAAATTAAAAAAATAATAATAATAATGTCGCAATGTAAAGGT
Organism: Achroia grisella; assembly: GCF_030625045.1. Lineage (NCBI taxonomy): Eukaryota > Metazoa > Arthropoda > Insecta > Lepidoptera > Pyralidae > Achroia > Achroia grisella. The sequence goes on along the minus strand of NW_026712868.1, from coordinate 14,238 downwards.
ATATTTTACATCGATTCTTATGGAAAATTCAAGGGATTACAAAGAATTACTTAAATCAAGGAAGTCGTTATATACGAGGTATATTATTGTGAATGACGTGCGTTATATTATGACTACACAATTATTATTATTATTATTACTAGATAATAATATAAACCATGATGCATGATAGTAACAATTACTAACGATACATTATTGGAAAAAAAATCGTTCTGAGGATACTATTAGTATTCCTATACTTTAGATTAGAATTATTTACTGGACATTCTTGTGGAGTAAATAAATCTGAAATATGTTTAATATTAGTAGTCATAAATGTATATATTGTGAAAATTAAATGGATAAGAGTGGCGTTTAATTATGCTATAATTATAAAATTTGGTGTTTTGCAGGAGTTCATGATTTGCTTATAAAGTGACTATTGGCTCAGATGACCTTAAAGAAATTAGCAAAGGAAGAAAAACAATGAGCATAATACTAATAACCAATACTTAAATAGGATGAATTAAGAAGTTCAATGGAGTTATAATGACGGTGACAATGGCATTGATATTCTAAAAAAGGAGCTACAGAGGTAAGGTAGACTGGGCCGTCAAGCATTAAATTGCGTATTGACGGACAGGTTGCATTAAATTGCGTTGGCTGGGCCATCAGGCATTAAATTGCGAACTGATGGACAGATTGCATTAAATTGCGTTGGCTGGGCCATCAGGCATTAAATTGCGAACTGATGGACAGATTGCATTAAATTGCGTTGGCTGGGCCATCAGGCATTAAATTGCGAACTGATGGACAGATTGCATTAAATTGCGTTGGCTGGGCCATCAGGCATTAAATTGCGAACTGATGGACAGATTGCATTAAATTGCGTTGGACTGGGCCGTCAAGCATTAAATTGCGTATTGGCGGACAGGTTGCATTAAATTGCGTTGGCTGGGTCGTTAAGCATTAAATTGCGTATTAACGTCCAGTTTGTGTTAAATTGTCTTTGGCGGGGTCATCAAGCATTGTATTATGTATTGATGAATGGTGTCCTATTCATTAAAGGTAAATTGATAGAATGTTGCATTAAATTGCGGTTGAATATAAGTAATAAAAAATTGCCAGTTTTAATGCATATTAATTATCGGAGTGAAAAGGAGCGGATTCAGTAAAATATAATAAACAAAAGTCATAAGTACACAAATTAATTTTGGTCGAAAATATAATTTCGATAATTAATATAATTGACGATTGCTGGAGTACGTAGAGTCGCTGTGGTGATATATGTGGTATATGTCGATCGCTCAAAGACTGGTCTGACGACCTTTCCTAATATTTTAGCACTGAATTAATGCAGGTGATAAGAGAGATAATTTTGTACGATGAAGAATGGTTATAGTTATACCCAATTAATGCTACATGGACTGATATCAGATGTGTAGACAGAATGTAGTGGAAAGTCGTTTGCAATTGTTGATGCAACTCTTGATATAATAATAATATTCTGGTATACCACCACAGGACCCATCAATATTGTATGGAATGATAATAATAAATAGTGGGGAGTTTTGAAGAAATTCCAGATTATGTTTAGATAATCAGTTTTCAAATGTACATGATAAAGAAAAATACTACATGTAAATAACACATTGCATGAGACAGATAGAATGGAAAAAAAATATAAGTATTTACCGTAAACCTACAAAATATAAAGTAGTGACTACTATGATAAAGATATTCTGGTCATAAACATACAACATTTTTCAGAAGTGCTTTGTACTAATCTTACATAATATTACACAATAACAAAGTGGAATAACGATTATATGAAAACAAATATAAAAGAAGAAAGGTGAAGTATGTGAAACACAGAGTAAATTGGAGTTAATATATAAATGTAATTTATATTCAAAAGAGGAGGAAAAATCACGGTGCTGGTTACGCTGGAAAGGCCAATCGCACTAGAGGCATTCGGCTTATGTGTGGCAGTATAGTGTCAAAATGAGTCCACCATCGTTGTAACGTAGCACACATGCCTCCAAGGAACAAATACCTAATAGAGTGGATTGATTCATGCTTGAAAAGAAAATAAACTTAAAAAGGAGAGAGATGTAGTGTATGTGGAAACACTAGCAGTTTATTATCTATCGTCTCGAGCCGAGCGTACACGGACCGCCGTGCGCAAAGGGAAGGGATTCCCTGCGCAAGCGCCGCGGAGTAAAGACGTGGAGCTATGGCTAACGAGCCGATATTACATCGATAACAACTTACATACAAGAAGACATAAATAACAAATAAGTGAACACTATACATAACCTACTTAAATAAAGTCATTTTGACCTAAGCCAAAAAGTGAGGACGACACGTCATTTATTAATTTTTCATACATACTAAAATTACAAACCTGTGAAGATTTTAACCCTATATTCTGGGTTTCTCATGTCGAGTAAAAAACTATTGTATTTATTATATGTATTTTGGACATTATATTTTAAGTTTATTTTTAATTATTTATGACATTTATATTAAATTATTATTTGCACAATTTGACCCACTCAACACTTCCTATGCCACGCTCTATTGGGTTGACTGGAAATCTGGATCTCTTTTAGGGATAAGTTCTCCTTTGTTAACATTAGTTCTAATTAATATATCTAAAAAAATGTATTTAATAGCAATAAAGAATAATATAATATAGGTTTAAAATCAGTATTATTTAGTTTGATCAACCAAAGGCTTTAGGAACTCTGAAATTTAATTTCATTTACACTGCCTTCGTCTCTGCAAACAATTACATCGACTTCATCCAAATCTTCTACAGGGTAAGATACAGGCACAGCAACGTCCCGTCCTCACCCTGAAGAAGTTTTGGTTTCATCTATGGATGCTGATTCCCTCTCTCAGTATGGTTTGCTAGTGCCAACTATATAATTCGCTGCGTGTGCTCTACAAATGTCATTCCCCATTAATAGAGAATACACTGAAAAATCAACTATGATCCAGTGGAACTAGCCATTGCAGAAATTCTGTTTTTGGTTAGAGAGTTTGAACACAATTACGAGCTCAAGGCAAGATAGCTTTTGCGTAAACACTTTGTTACCTAATGACTAAACTGCTCATACATTGTTCAATACATACATCCCCATAGATTTGGGTATGAGTGTACACCCGCTTTGTGGTATTTCCACAAACAGTGATAAAACAAACGTTTTAAGCGATTGCTGTTTAATAATCTGGGACGTGTGCACTATGGCACATCGAAAAGTAGTAGAGGCGGTTCATCGAACCCTCAGTGTTATCTGCAAAATAACCTACCTATGAGCGGCGTATCGAAGCGGTTTTGTGAGGATTTTAAACAAACTTTGAGAGTAGTATCACAATGACCATAGAGCAATGAGATAATAGCATGCTTAAAATACCTCAACCCTTTAGCGACACATGTACTTAACAGTGAATATAAGGTCACGGACAGCAGAAAACATAAATGCACATGAATTTTCTGATTTCTTACTAAAAATTGGCGAAGCAACGTATTCAGAAGAAGTAGGGCAAATCGTTTTATCTGATATGTTATAAATAAATATTCTATGTACCTGTGGACATTCAGACATACAAATCCTTACTATTATAATATTATAAATACGAGAATGACTCTGTTTTTCTGTCTGTCTCGATTTTACGCCAAAATTACTGAACCGATTTAAATGAAATTTAGTATACAGATAGTCGAAACCCTGGGTAAGGACATAGGCTCCTTTTTAGTGCGAAAAAGGGTTATAAGAGATTGAAAGCGGAGATGAAAGGTTGAATCAAAGTATTGTCATTTTTAAATAGAACGTTAAAACTTTTTTAGTCTATAATATAAAATACATTTTATTTATTTGATCAAGGTCACTATTCCACGCGGACGAAGTCGCGGGCATAACTATTTGATAATACTTTTAAATGGAGTAAAAAAAATCACATAATGGTTTATGACACTAAATGTTTATTAATAACCTTTAGTCGAAATATTGATATTCATGTTTATAATTAATAATTAGTTAATTTACAGCTAAACAAGGTAAGACTATCATTAAGGGATCTGGGGGTTTTGATGCCCGAAGATCTTACATTCAGAACTCACACTATGCACTCAAGTATTCAGAATCAGAAAGTTATACCCATTACGTCTAAAATAATTGTATTATGTTATAAGCATATAGGTACCTATTTGCATATCAAAAGAGCTTCATGAATATGACATAAGCGAACATGTATAATTAGCCTTACATGATCAACGAACAGGATAATTGTATTTTTTTCCTTAATTAATCATTTTGAATCATCAATTCACAATATTGTTCTAGTTTAACGACCACACACAACTTATTCAAATTATATATATATTTCAGAACACAAGCGTGGCATGAAGTATGTAGTGAAAATATTATTCTAAAAGTGATGAATCTTAAAATGTGTTCAAAATATTTCCTTTTATGCCTAACAATAGTATCTTACGGTAGCAGTCAAGAGTGTGGTAATAAATTATTTTAATACATAGTAAATTACGGGTGACGTTCTCTGTGACATCATGTTTGAGATGTTGAAATCTTACGAGTTACCATCGTTATCTAGTTAAAAAATATAGCCTACACTAGGACGTTTATCGTCATATTTTATTCAGATTAGTTCAGCAATTTAGTCGTGAAAACGTCATGAATAGACAGACAAATAAACTTTTGAATTTATAATATACTCATCATAATGAATAGACCTCTTACAACACAATACGATTATACCCATACAATTTGCCGATATAGTGTTTTATGTACCGAATTTGTGTTAATTTCTTCTACTTGGGTACCTATGTCTCACTTATATCAGCCAACAAGCAACTTGCTCAGTAAACATAAACTAACATTCCAAACGTTACAATAGGAGAATGACCAATATACCAATGAAGTTACAGAATACGGAGGTATTACTGTTGAATTTTCTGAAATGACCACGTAACTTCCTTACGTTACGTGATGAAAGTGACGTTTGTAGTGCTGCGTTTTATTCATATTCATTAATCAGGCGACGGTGGTTATTTACTATTAGGTGGGCCGTCACTTTGTTTCTCATCCAGTTAGATGAAAATAATAGTACATGTCACGTTCAATACATCCATACTAATATTATGACTGCGAAAGTGTCTGCCTGTCAGTAAGTATCATATATGTATACTAGCCGATTCCTGCGAGATCGTGTTATTTTTAGTTAAGATAAACTATATCTATATACTATACACAGTAATATATATACTGTATCCATGTATATCCATATATATTAAAAAGAAAGGAGAAAGAATTAAAATATATTTATTAATAACAACATTCATATTTTTTTTGTGTCTCTATGTTAAATCCAAATTGTGTTTTAGCTGAGTTTTACAACACATACTCTTAGACAAAAATACAATTGCAAAAAAAAGTCCAACGTGTGGTACGTTGGACATTTTTTTGCAATTGTACAACAACAACCGCTTCCATTTTGAAGTCGGTTTAAAAATGTTACCTATAATAGTTGTATGTTAGAAAAATTAAAAGAATAATTACTAACATTTGTCTTACAGGTTATACTCTACAGTATACGGAACATGATAATTTGAACATAGTTATACGGTTAAAGAATTTACCAGGAGATCTGCGCAATTATAACTACTCTCTATTATGTAAGTTAAAGGACACTTCCTAATTATCTACAAAATAATTTTCTTAACATATGAATGTACATCGAGCTAAAAATAAAATTATCTAAGTTACCAAAAGTACTTGAAAGTACTTTTGGTAAAGTTATAAGGGTTTTCTTTAATGTGTTTTACATTATAATCTCGTTTCAATACAGCGGATACGCTAACGTGTACGCTCGATCGAGTCTATTATGATTCAGGCACCATTTATTTGTGTATAGGCTAATGTACAAGAAGTACAAAGTAAAAGAAGTACAAATCACCCGGTCGTGCTGTTTTTCTGGAACTTGCAAAATACAGGAGCCGTGCGGTAGCTGCAGACCCTCCTGCTTGTTCAGCGTTTGCTTTCAACCCCATTATGACTTCTAACCCAAATTAATTAAAATGCTTATTTTAATCGATCTTGTCAAACCTACCGTTGTGTATATAATTTCCAAAAGAGTAGCGAGAATCGGTATTTGAAAATTCTATTCGTACCTACTAATAGCAAAGAATGGATAGATATGGATGTACAGCTAAAACATAAAATAAAACCTTGTAACGTTCTCTCACGCAGACTTTTATAGTTTGAAATGGCCAATCACTGGCCAGTACTATTATAGTACATTTATATATTAATCGTGGGTACGTACGAGGCAAACGTAGTGTAGGACGCCCCGCAGCTAAGTGCAGCGACGACATAAGTAGGGTTGCGAGTAATAACTGGAATAGAAGGACGGAAGATCGTGCCCAGTGGCGTACCTTGGGAGAGGGTGCCTATATCCAGCAGTGGACTGCAGTGGGTTGACGATGATGGCGTAAGCCAATCGTTCCTACGATCAAATAATCACGTGCATATTAAGTGATTTGTAGTTGAGAATTTCGATTTTATATAAACGGCAGTTGTATATGTTGTTTGCAGTGTTTTTAGTAATAAAAATGCGGGTATTGTAAGCAAGAAGAACCTTATCAACAAATGTTTCATCAAGTTATTAAGAAGAAGAGGAAGCCTATTGGCCTATACTTACGTATAGCCGGATCGTCTCGAATGGCGTGTAGAATCGCATGTAGGCTGGATCACACAATCAAAAGACCTAAAATTCTACCGAAAATATACATGAAAATGAAGTGTGTACTTAGTGTTATTGCTATGTTTTTTTAAAAACGGAAGAAATATTTACGGAATTATAAATTCTTTTGTTAATAATTTTATACTCCATTTATTAGTGGAAAATTAGAATTTATTGATCTAATAATAGGTAAGGGAGAGTCACAAAAATATGGCCAGATGTGACAAGGATTTAGTTAAAACATTATAAATATCATATAATATTAATTACTATATGATTGTCCCTAATGCGTTACTTAAGATAATGTTTCGTTTACAGTACTTCCGTCACAAACGTTGTCTTAATTTATGTCTCCCTGTCTTTTATATGGTCTATATTTAATGATATACCCAGTACCCACGTTATACACTACTAGGTACACAAAGTTTTTGGTGCTGGCATTATTCTAACTCATGACTTTCGATGTTGTATAAGTGTAATGCTGCAACGCTCTCTAATTAGTAGTACCTAATCAGTAATAATTATCCAAAAATCAAGTTATATTAAGGTATTCTACTACAAAATGAAGATAAACAATTAATACATAGCAATACAGTATTCTGTAAAATATTCACATATTTGCTTTCATTTTCAGATTATCATTCATCAAAATATAATCCGGAAACACTGACTACTCCTCTAAATAGCTATATAATAACGCTGAACAGAAAGCTCGTATCAGAAATGGACAACACTGACATTATTTTAATTTTAATAAGAAGGTCTGACAGTACTGAATGTCGTCGCAGAACAATAGTACGATTATATTATAATAGTACATTGGAAAACGGTAAGGATATAATAATAATATACACGCACAACCATCACCATATATAATACATATAATTAGACTAAAGTGCCACAAAATATTTGATAAAAAGATCTCTGCTGTAACCAAGACGTATCGTTAATTAAATGTGGCTTTCGCGTAAAGGAGAGCTCATAAAACAAATTGTACCGACCGCGACAGTTTGAACATAAAAAATATAAATTTGAAATAGACAAACTATGAGTGATTAATTATGTTCAGCTTCATAATTACCAGTCACCAGTTACCATTTCTCCAATTCACAACTGTGCCTAACAAATTTACTAAACCGTAGTGGTTGCTCAGCGGTAAGCACTAAACTGTCGTGATATTGAATACCAAATAATGTTATTGAAACTGCGGCTAGCGTCACTTAGAACAAAGTAAATTTTGTATAAGTAGCAATTTTTGAACACACTATATTCTTATCCAGATATCAGTTTAATCCGCATATCTAAGCCCGCCTTAATTGCAACAAAGTATTGTTCTAACATAAAATCGTGCAAGAGGTTCATTTTTAACGCGAATACTTATTCCATGTGTTTTCGTTTTGGATACGTTCGAATAAAGGCTATATCAACTGTTATCAAACCTAGGTCTTATAGCGTCTGTAATTGTTATAGTGTAACATAACAGTGTAACATAAACATTGTGTAATATTTATCTGTTATATACATACTTATATTATATTTTGGATTATAAGTCATACAGACAAAATTATGCTGGTATAGCTGGCCCTGTTCCTCAATTACCTAGGATGTAGCAATTTCATGAAAACGCAATTAAATATACAAAGACTAGCCTAATTAGTGGTGATAGTAATCGTCGTCGTCGATCTCATATTGTATTATTTTACTGATACAGGCTATAACAGAATAGCAGAGAAGGTGGACTCACTGCCCTCACTGAGTTATAGACTGTTTTGTCTCATTCATTAGTTTTAAATTATATTATTGTATGGGTAACAGTTGTATTAGTTTTTTTATTATATATTACTATTGAGATTATTATTATTACAATATATGTACTGTTTAGTAACGTTCTAGTGATAATGTTGATCAATGATCACACTGTTAATCTTGGGATTTTATTAGCAGTTGTTAAAAAAGATCCTTCCTGTAAGTAACAAAATTCTCCTTGTCCAATATTTAGTTCTACGCACTCTCGATTATGCTTATGTATACTGTTTTGACATAAATGTAGATCTTCTAAATTTGGGTCGTTTTTTCAATAATTCTATTCGTTTCATTTTGTATTGAGTAAATTAGATCATATCTCTTATTTCGATCTCCGCTATGGGCCATGCATACTCTATTTCATTCTATAGGAGTAAATTTCATTTCCATGGGGACAACACCAATCGCTATCTACACAGCATCAGAAAAATCTTACATCATATCCCGGCTTATTTGTCCGGATTTATTCATTTTATTCCGTCGCCGTTCAGACTTTGGAATGACTTACCCGTTGATATCAAGACCGCCACTAGTAGAATTTCGATCATACATAAATCGCAGGAATATTATTTAAACTGGTAACTTCCCTTCAACTCTTTTACTTCAGAAAAATATAAAATAGGGATTATATTTTTCTGTTATTTCCCTTTAGTTTTCTCTGATTATCTCTATAACTTTGGTTTTGTTACCCCTTACATTTTTTCACTTTCAATTTGAGGCTGTACTTACAATATGATTATCAGATCATTAAGTATTTATTTGTATGTATATAATTACAAATGTATCAATTTACATATATTTTGCCTTATATATTTTTATGACATACCTTATTTATTAGTGCACCGCCAACAATCTTTCTCTGCACCACATGGTTGACTGATAGATAACGCTGTAAGCTGTTAAATCCGCCCCAGTAAATTATTATTATTATATACACTTTATTGCACTTATTGTTACATTAAATAATTAAGATGGTTATACAAAAATGTAAGCAAGTATGGACATACCTCTGAAAGGAATCTCTCCCAGCCAAGTGTGACAAGTGACAGAGGTGGTAGTTAGCGAGCAATGGTAGTTTTATTTATCTGTGTTGAAGATAAAGTTAAATAAATAGTGGAGTAACACAGTATGTCACTTCTTTTCATCTCCCAGACGTTACAACATACATCTACAAAGAAATCTGGTAGGCAACCTAATTTCCCATTTATAAGGAGAGACCCGTAGAAATGCAGTAAAAGGTTAATTTACAATAATATGGAACTTATCCTGTTCTAGATGACCGGACAGTGGACTGTTTAGTGAATTTAGAGAGTAAATGTAACTCAAGTCAATCGCCGCCTGCAAACAACAGTTCTTCAATATCAAACAGTAAGTCACAGAGCGCGGTATTAGTTGATTACCCCGACTAACGGTGCGAAACGGCATGAGCTCGAACCCAAAAAGCTATGAGCGTCAATTTATTTTTTTGACTTACTCTTTGGTGAATAAAACAAAATAAAGACCACACCTGATGGTAAGTAGTAACCATCGCCTATATATTGGAGCTCCACGGACATCACGTGATCATGTGACCCATTCGATAGAGGACTAAGATGTTCATGTCCATGTGTCCTATCCTGTAGGACACATGGAAATGGACATGTACATGTACATAAGTCAGTAAACAGGATACATCCTGTTTACTGACTTATGTACAGCCTACAACCGAAAGCTTGCAAAACAAGCTGCTTAGTGGCTGTAATTGACAAGACTGAAATACCCACGCAGACGACTTTTGACGATCTACCTCTGGTTATACGTGGTTAGTCAGAAAGGGTATGCTAAACCTCTAGCACAGTAATTAATATATAATATCTTAATCTTAATATATAATATTATAAACGCGAATATTTGTGAGTATGAATGTATGTTACTCTTTCACCCAAAAACTACTTCACAGATTTTGTTAAAACTTTACAGTAAAATAGATTATGTATTAGAATAACACACAGGCAATATTTTATATTGAAATTTAACGCGGGTGATATCGAGGGAACATTATACTATGAAACATATATACTTGTATAATCTAGTAATTATTCAGTGGAAAAAAAGTGTCTATTGGTAACGACGCCGGAGACAAGTTATCGACGAACCACTTGAGTATGAACAATCCTAAGTGGCAACTTCCATGATAAATCAACGACCACTAAAACGACTGTTAGAATTGAATAGGGAGAATATTAAAGTAATAATAGAGAGAGTAGCGGACAACCTGCTAAGTCAAGGATGAAGAAACGGTCATTCTCGTAATCTTGGAGTGTGTAACAATGTCATCGCGTACGTCGTACGTACTCATTTTTTTGGACAGAAGGTAGGTCCTAGGCTCCTGCGACGGTATTAGTAACTTTTACACTTTTGGCAGGAGCTTGACTGACTACTTTAGTAATGTCGAATCTACACACCTAACGGTTCAATTAGTAGATTTTTAATGCATCATTTTGGCAGTCGTGCGTATTTTATAAATAATACACATTGATTAATTACAAACCGTGATGGCACTGCTTTCTTAAATACAATATTATAAACGAATAGACATTAAGGAGACAACGGAAATGAATAGCGCCTACATGAGATTCTAATGTTGACAGAGGAATTTAAAACAACAAGAAGACCACAATTTCACAAGACCACAACATCAACCTCATCTCATTCGCAGTCATCTGATATTGGGAAATCATCAAATGACCCTAATAAAGGTAAAGCTAACTGTAAGTTCTTAATTTTTAGTGATTATCGACCTATACGCAAAAGGTATAAGCGTTCCCTTACAATGTCTATAATACAATGAATCCGTATTACATTTTAATTAGACGCATAAATAGACAGGAGCGAAGGATGACTCTGTGTATATAACGAATGGTAAGAGGTTCGTTTTCGTTCGTAGTTTCTTGCTGGTCCGAAATAGAATAGAATAGAAAAATGTATTCTATTCTTTGGATGTCATGCAGGCTATAATTTTCAGGTTATAATTACTTTAATTCCAACGGTCATAACAAAAGTAGAATGACAGCTCTTGCCTTTAAGTCCTCTCTATTAAATTCCGTCGTTGCATCGTAATTTTCTTTGTTTAAAGGTTCTATATTGCGGAAACTCGACGCAGATGCCATTGTACTGTTAACTACGCTCTGCTACCAATTTGTCCCTCACAAATTGGTAGCAGAGCGTAGTTTAGGTAGAAAACGGGATCTAAGTTGGTTAAAATTTTATTTGATATAGGTATATGTAGAAAAGCAATCTGATAGGAATAATAGAAGACAGGAAACAAAGCAATATCGTTGACACATAACTTTCCCCCGAGTGTACCTTGCTACTACTAACAAAAGTTAAACATATATTCATAAGTATTAATGCTCCTGTTTCAGATAATTCTGTCACCAAACACTGACACAAAACTACTGTCAATTCTTCCATTTACATAGCGATTTCCATATCTGTGTTGCTTATTGTTGTAAATTTGCTCTTTTATTTTAAATGCATCATTTTGGCAGTTGTGCGTATTTATAAATAATACATATAGAATAATTACAAATAGTGATGGTACTGCTTTCTTACATATAATATGATAAACGAATAGACATGAAGGAGACAACAGAATTGAATAGCGCCTACATGAGATTCTAATGTTTCCAGAGGGGTTGAAAACAACTAGAGAACCACAACATCACAAGACCACAACATCAACCTCAACTCAATCGCAGTCATCTGATATTGGAAAATCATCAAATGACCCTAATAAAGGTAAAGCTAATTATGAGTTCTTAATTTTTAGCATACCATCTGATATTCGACCTATACGCAAAAGGTATAAGCGTTCCCTTACAATGTCTATAATACAATGAATTCGTATTACATTTGAATTAGACGCATAAATAGACAGGAGCGAAGGATGACTTTGTTTTTATTTTTTTTTCGGATTACTCTAATGCTGTTGGCCGCAGCTGGCCTTTACAGCTTCACCGGACGTTAGGGGGCGAGTGCAGATGGCACTTCAAAGCCGCGTAAGGACTTATGGAGCGGCTGAAGGTCAACTCCTGCCTGACGGATACGGGCGACTTTCTGTATATAACGAATAGTAAGAACTTCGTTTTCAGTTCGTTTAGACCAAGTCAGTCAGTCCCCGGCCCCTGCCAACGTTGGACCTGTACTTAGCACGGGTAGCCCGCCTGAGAACGCGCGCTATCCATTCGCAAATTATTTCCTCGCACTATACTGTGTGCGCTGTAGTATGATGAGAGTGACAGTTACTAATTTTACATTTAACAATTATTACATTTAAGTTAATACAATTATTAATGATTTAATATATTAAGATAAGTCAACAAAAACATAGCAATTTTACATTATTTTTATTTCGTAGTTATTTATATATAAAAATGGGGTACTCCCATTATCTATACATCTATACATATAAATAAAATTGGAGTGTTTGTTTGTAATAACCGTTTTTTACAACATGCATATGAATATAAATGCAGTACATACACCAAAATAACATTTTTTACAAATTTTGTCTGTCTGTCTGTCTGTTTGTTCCGGCTAATCTCTGAAATGGCTGGACCGATTTTGGCGGTACTTTTATTTGGCAGGTAGCTGATGTAATAAGGAGTAACTTAGTCTAATTTTATTTTAAAAAAATAAAGTTAAATTCCCCACGGCCAAATTCGCGGGTGCAGCTAGTTACTTATAAAACTCCCATTATTATTTTTTACGTAGGTACAACAGTCTTGTCTTATATACCTAGTACGCAATGTGGATTGTAAATAAACTACCAAATTATATTATTTTATCCCCTAATGTTTAAAGATATTTTATCCAATTTATTTTATTTTATTTTACACAATACAGATATTTCTAAATTGCAGCCATTGTGTTATTCTGGTATACTCGTATGACTTACTTTACTGTACAGTTACGTCAAATATGTATGCGTGAAAAATCAACAACAGTTTAAACGGCTTTATCATTTACATTATTTTTATTGTAAAACTAATTTTATGTTTTATTGTTTAACTCAAGAAAAAGTTTTGTTTTGTTTAGATGTTTTTTTTATTTCGTTACTTGCTGAAGTGACAGATACAGGTAGAGGTAAATAAAACTTATTTGTGCAATTACTTTTCATTGGACGTTAAGAAGAATTTAAAAATGTTTATAACTGTTTATCTAGAACAGGGTGAGCAACCTTTTTCATCAACGGGAAAATTTAAATTTTAAATATTTTGGCGGGTCGCACTTAAAGTAACGCTTATTAGTAATTTACAAAACTTTCATTCTTTCTTCATAATAAACATTAACATACAATTTTCTTCTCGTACCTAAAAATATTGAGACACAAAATCCTCAACAATGTAGGGTATCCGGCATTTTACCAATATGTTCCGCCAAACTGGCTGGTCGCTCCTCGCCAATCCTAATAGCCGGACAATTAGGATTGGCGAGGTGACAACCCTACACCCAAAGAAAGAATCGACTGACTCATTAGAACAAATTAAAATCGTGGAGTCGTCTATGAATTTATACGAAAATTAAATATTATTGTAACTTAATTCTTTTACTATTTCAAGTAATCTAATCATTTAGTTACCCTTGTTACATTTTTTACACTATTTTATTTACTTATACGAATAAATGTTATACGTATTAATACTA